>NW_027364281.1:0-267706 GCF_046119375.1 Phyllobates terribilis
AAAAATTTCAGAATTGCAACTTGCAATGCGGAGAAATTACTGTTTGTGCATTTACAATATTCATTGATTTTTGCCATTGAAAAACATCATGTTATTCATATACCAGAAATGATTGAAGCTACTGACTGAATGAAAGGAGCTGGCATCTCACTCTCTTTGAATCTTCTTTATCATGCTAAGAGGAGCAGGAAAGAGCAAAAAATTTCAGAATTGCACCTTGCAATGCGGAGAAATTACTGTTTGTGCATTTACAATATTCATTGATTTTTGCCATTGAAAAACGTCCAGAAATGATTGAAGCTACTGACTGAATGAAAGGAGCTGGCATCTCACTCTCTTTGAATCTTCTTTATCATGCTAAGAGGAGCAGGAAAAAGCAAAAAATTTCAGAATTGCACCTTGCAATGCGGAGAAATTACTGTTTGTGCTTTTACAATATTCATTGATTTTTGCCATTGAAAAACATCATGTTATTCATATACCAGAAATGTTTGAAGCTACTGACTGAATGAAAGGAGCTGGCATCTCACTCTCTTTGAATCTTCTTTATCATGCTAAGAGGAGCAGGAAAAAGCAAAAAATTTCAGAATTGCACCTTGCAATGCGGAGAAATTACTGTTTGTGCTTTTACAATATTCATTGATTTTTGCCATTGAAAAACAGTCCAGAAATGATTGAAGCTACTGACTGAATGAAAGGAGCTGGCATCTCACTCTCTTTGAATCTTCTTTATCATGCTAAGAGGAGCAGGAAAAAGCAAAAAATTTCAGAATTGCACCTTGCAATGCGGAGAAATTACTGTTTGTGCATTTACAATATTCATTGATTTTTGCCATTGAAAACAGTCCAGAAATGATTGAAGCTACTGACTGAATGAAAGGAGCTGGCATCTCACTCTCTTTGAATCTTCTTTATCATGCTAAGAGGAGCAGGAAAAAGCAAAAAATTTCAGAATTGCACCTTGCAATGCGGAGAATTACTGTTTGTGCATTTACAATATTCATTGATTTTTTGCCATTGAAAAACATCATGTTATTCTATACCAGAAATGATTGAAGCTACTGACTGAATGAAAGGAGCTGGCATCTCACTCTCTTTGAATCTTCTTTATCATGCTAAGAGGAGCAGGAAAAAAGCAAAAAATTTCAGAATTGCACCTTGCAATGCGGAGAAATTACTGTTTGTGCATTTACAATATTCATTGATTTTTGCCATTGAAAAACGTCAGAAATGATTGAAGCTACTGACTGAATGAAAGGAGCTGGCATCTCACTCTCTTTGAATCTTCTTTATCATGCTAAGAGGAGCAGGAAAAAGCAAAAAATTTCAGAATTGCACCTTGCAATGCGGAGAAATTACTGTTGCTACATATTATTGATTTTTGCCATTGAAAAACATCATGTTATTCATATACCAGAAATGATTGAAGCTACTGACTGAATGAAAGGAGCTGGCATCTCGCTCTCTTTGAATATTCTTTATCATGCTAAGAGGAGCAGGAAAAAGCAAAAAATTTCAGAATTGCACCTTGCAATGCGGAGAAATTACTGTTTGTGCATTTACAATATTCATTGATTTTTGCCATTGAAAAATCAGAAATGATGAAGCTACTGACTGAGGATCACTCTCTTTGAATCTTCTTTATCATGCTAAGAGGAGCAGGAAAAAGCAAAAAATTTCAGAATTGCACCTTGCAATGTGGAGAAATTACTGTTTGTGCATTTACAATATTCATTGATTTTTGCCATTGAAAAACATCATGTTATTCATATACCAGAAATGATTGAAGCTACTGACTGAATGAAAGGAGCTGGCATCTCACTCTCTTTGAATCTTCTTTATCATGCTAAGAGGAGCAGGAAAAAGCAAAAAATTTCAGAATTGCACCTTGCAATACGGAGAAATTACTGTTTGTGCATTTACAATATTCATTGATTTTTGCCATTGAAAAACGTCCAGAAATGATTGAAGCTACTGACTGAATGAAAGGAGCTGGCATCTCACTCTCTTTGAATCTTCTTTATCATGCTAAGAGGAGCAGGAAAAAGCAAAAAATTTCAGAATTGCACCTTGCAATGCGGAGAAATTACTGTTTGTGCTTTTACAATATTCATTGATTTTTGCCATTGAAAAACATCATGTTATTCATATACCAGAAATGTTTGAAGCTACTGACTGAATGAAAGGAGCTGGCATCTCACTCTCTTTGAATCTTCTTTATCATGCTAAGAGGAGCAGGAAAAAGCAAAAAATTTCAGAATTGCACCTTGCAATGCGGAGAAATTACTGTTTGTGCATTTACAATATTCATTGATTTTTGCCATTGAAAAACGTCCAGAAATGATTGAAGCTACTGACTGAATGAAAGGAGCTGGCATCTCACTCTCTTTGAATCTTCTTTATCATGCTAAGAGGAGCAGGAAAAAGCAAAAAATTTCAGAATTGCACCTTGCAATGCGGAGAAATTACTGTTTGTGCATTTACAATATTCATTGATTTTTGCCATTGAAAAACGTCCAGAAATGATTGAAGCTACTGACTGAATGAAAGGAGCTGGCATCTCACTCTCTTTGAATCTTCTTTATCATGCTAAGAGGAGCAGGAAAAAGCAAAAAATTTCAGAATTGCAACTTGCAATGCGGAGAAATTACTGTTTGTGCATTTACAATATTCATTGATTTTTGCCATTGAAAAACATCATGTTATTCATATACCAGAAATGATTGAAGCTACTGACTGAATGAAAGGAGCTGGCATCTCACTCTCTTTGAATCTTCTTTATCATGCTAAGAGGAGCAGGAAAAAGCAAAAAATTTCAGAATTGCACCTTGCAATGCGGAGAAATTACTGTTTGTGCATTTACAATATTCATTGATTTTTGCCATTGAAAAACATCATGTTATTCATATACCAGAAATGTTTGAAGCTACTGACTGAATGAAAGGAGCTGGCATCTCACTCTCTTTGAATCTTCTTTATCATGCTAAGAGGAGCAGGAAAAAGCAAAAAATTTCAGAATTGCACCTTGCAATGCGGAGAAATTACTGTTTGTGCATTTACAATATTCATTGATTTTTGCCATTGAAAAACGTCCAGAAATGATTGAAGCTACTGACTGAATGAAAGGAGCTGGCATCTCACTCTCTTTGAATCTTCTTTATCATGCTAAGAGGAGCAGGAAAATGCAAGAAATTTCAGAATTGCACCTTGCAATGCGGAGAAATTACTGTTTGTGCATTTACAATATTCATTGATTTTTGCCATTGAAAAACATCCAGAAATGATTGAAGCTACTGACTGAATGAAAGGAGCTGGCATCTCACTCTCTTTGAATCTTCTTTATCATGCTAAGAGGAGCAGGAAAAAGCCAAAAATTTCAGAATTGCACCTTGCAATGCGGAGAAATTACTGTTTGTGCATTTACAATATTCATTGATTTTTGCCATTGAAAAACATCATGTTATTCATATACCAGAAATGATTGAAGCTACTGACTGAATGAAAGGAGCTGGCATCTCACTCTCTTTGAATCTTCTTTATCATGCAAAGAGGAGCAGGAAAAAGCAAAAAATTTCAGAATTGCACCTTGCAATGCGGAGAAATTACTGTTTGTGCATTTACAATATTCATTGATTTTTGCCATTGAAAAACGTCCAGAAATGATTGAAGCTACTGACTGAATGAAAGGAGCTGGCATCTCACTCTCTTTGAATCTTCTTTATCATGCTAAGAGGAGCAGGAAAAAGCAAAAAATTTCAGAATTGCACCTTGCAATGTGGAGAAATTACTGTTTGTGCATTTACAATATTCATTGATTTTTGCCATTGAAAAACATCATGTTATTCATATACCAGAAATGATTGAAGCTACTGACTGAATGAAAGGAGCTGGCATCTCACTCTCTTTGAATCTTCTTTATCATGCTAAGAGGAGCAGGAAAAAGCAAAAAATTTCAGAATTGCACCTTGCAATACGGAGAAATTACTGTTTGTGCATTTACAATATTCATTGATTTTTGCCATTGAAAAACGTCCAGAAATGATTGAAGCTACTGACTGAATGAAAGGAGCTGGCATCTCACTCTCTTTGAATCTTCTTTATCATGCTAAGAGGAGCAGGAAAAAGCAAAAAATTTCAGAATTGCACCTTGCAATGCGGAGAAATTACTGTTTGTGCTTTTACAATATTCATTGATTTTTGCCATTGAAAAACATCATGTTATTCATATACCAGAAATGTTTGAAGCTACTGACTGAATGAAAGGAGCTGGCATCTCACTCTCTTTGAATCTTCTTTATCATGCTAAGAGGAGCAGGAAAAAGCAAAAAATTTCAGAATTGCACCTTGCAATGCGGAGAAATTACTGTTTGTGCATTTACAATATTCATTGATTTTTGCCATTGAAAAACGTCCAGAAATGATTGAAGCTACTGACTGAATGAAAGGAGCTGGCATCTCACTCTCTTTGAATCTTCTTTATCATGCTAAGAGGAGCAGGAAAAAGCAAAAAATTTCAGAATTGCACCTTGCAATGCGGAGAAATTACTGTTTGTGCATTTACAATATTCATTGATTTTTGCCATTGAAAAACGTCCAGAAATGATTGAAGCTACTGACTGAATGAAAGGAGCTGGCATCTCACTCTCTTTGAATCTTCTTTATCATGCTAAGAGGAGCAGGAAAAAGCAAAAAATTTCAGAATTGCAACTTGCAATGCGGAGAAATTACTGTTTGTGCATTTACAATATTCATTGATTTTTGCCATTGAAAAACATCATGTTATTCATATACCAGAAATGATTGAAGCTACTGACTGAATGAAAGGAGCTGGCATCTCACTCTCTTTGAATCTTCTTTATCATGCTAAGAGGAGCAGGAAAAAGCAAAAAATTTCAGAATTGCACCTTGCAATGCGGAGAAATTACTGTTTGTGCATTTACAATATTCATTGATTTTTGCCATTGAAAAACATCATGTTATTCATATACCAGAAATGTTTGAAGCTACTGACTGAATGAAAGGAGCTGGCATCTCACTCTCTTTGAATCTTCTTTATCATGCTAAGAGGAGCAGGAAAAAGCAAAAAATTTCAGAATTGCACCTTGCAATGCGGAGAAATTACTGTTTGTGCATTTACAATATTCATTGATTTTTGCCATTGAAAAACGTCCAGAAATGATTGAAGCTACTGACTGAATGAAAGGAGCTGGCATCTCACTCTCTTTGAATCTTCTTTATCATGCTAAGAGGAGCAGGAAAATGCAAGAAATTTCAGAATTGCACCTTGCAATGCGGAGAAATTACTGTTTGTGCATTTACAATATTCATTGATTTTTGCCATTGAAAAACATCCAGAAATGATTGAAGCTACTGACTGAATGAAAGGAGCTGGCATCTCACTCTCTTTGAATCTTCTTTATCATGCTAAGAGGAGCAGGAAAAAGCCAAAAATTTCAGAATTGCACCTTGCAATGCGGAGAAATTACTGTTTGTGCATTTACAATATTCATTGATTTTTGCCATTGAAAAACATCATGTTATTCATATACCAGAAATGATTGAAGCTACTGACTGAATGAAAGGAGCTGGCATCTCACTCTCTTTGAATCTTCTTTATCATGCAAAGAGGAGCAGGAAAAAGCAAAAAATTTCAGAATTGCACCTTGCAATGCGGAGAAATTACTGTTTGTGCATTTACAATATTCATTGATTTTTGCCATTGAAAAACGTCCAGAAATGATTGAAGCTACTGACTGAATGAAAGGAGCTGGCATCTCACTCTCTTTGAATCTTCTTTATCATGCTAAGAGGAGCAGGAAAAAGCAAAAAATTTCAGAATTGCACCTTGCAATGCGGAGAAATTACTGTTTGTGCATTTACAATATTCACTGATTTTTGCCATTGAAAAACGTCCAGAAATGATTGAAGCAACTGACTGAATGAAAGGAGCTGGCATCTCACTCTCTTTGAATCTTCTTTATCATGCTAAGAGGAGCAGGAAAAAGCAAAAAATTTCAGAATTGCACCTTGCAATGCGGAGAAATTACTGTTTGTGCATTTACAATATTCATTGATTTTTGCCATTGAAAAACGTCCAGAAATAATTGAAGCTACTGACTGAATGAAAGGAGCTGGCATCTCACTCTCTTTGAATCTTCTTTATCATGCTAAGAGGAGCAGGAAAAAGCAAAAAATTTCAGAATTGCAACTTGCAATGCGGAGAAATTACTGTTTGTGCATTTACAATATTCATTGATTTTTGCCATTGAAAAACATCATGTTATTCTTATACCAGAAATGATTGAAGCTAGTGACTGAATGAAAGGAGCTGGCATCTCACTCTCTTTGAATCTTCTTTATCATGCTAAGAGGAGCAGGAAAAGCAAAAAATTTCAGAATTGCACCTTGCAATGCGGAGAAATTACTGTTTGTGCATTTACAATATTCATTGATTTTTGCCATTGAAAAACGTCCAGAAATGATTGAAGCTACTGACTGAATGAAAGGAGCTGGCATCTCACTTTCTTTGAATCTTCTTTATCATGCTAAGAGGAGTAGGAAAAAGCAAAAAATTTCAGAATTGCACCTTGCAATGCGGAGAAATTACTGTTTGTGCTTTTACAATATTCATTGATTTTTGCCATTGAAAAACATCATGTTATTCATATACCAGAAATGTTTGAAGCTACTGACTGAATGAAAGGAGCTGGCATCTCACTCTCTTTGAATCTTCTTTATCATGCTAAGAGGAGCAGGAAAAAGCAAAAAATTTCAGAATTGCACCTTGCAATGCGGAGAAATTACTGTTTGTGCATTTACAATATTCATTGATTTTTGCCATTGAAAAATGTCCAGAAATGATTGAAGCTGCTGACTGAATGAAAGGAGCTGGCATCTCACTCTCTTTGAATCTTCTTTATCATGCTAAGAGGAGCAGGAAAAAGCAAAAAATTTCAGAATTGCACCTTGCAATGCGGAGAAATTACTGTTTGTGCATTTACAATATTCATTGATTTTTGCCATTGAAAAACATCATGTTATTCATATACCAGAAATGATTGAAGCTACTGACTGAATGAAAGGAGCTGGCATCTCACTCTCTTTGAATCTTCTTTATCATGCTAAGAGGAGCAGGAAAAAGCAAAAAATTTCAGAATTGCACCTTGCAATGCGGAGAAATTACTGTTTGTGCATTTACAATATTCATTGATTTTTGCCATTGAAAAACGTCCAGAAATGATTGAAGCTACTGACTGAATGAAAGGAGCTGGCATCTCACTCTCTTTGAATCTTCTTTATCATGCTAAGAGGAGCAGGAAAAAGCAAAAAATTTCAGAATTGCACCTTGCAATGCGGAGAAATTACTGTTTGTGCATTTACAATATTCATTGATTTTTGCCATTGAAAAACGTCCAGAAATGATTGAAGCTACTGACTGAATGAAAGGAGCTGGCATCTCACTCTCTTTGAATCTTCTTTATCATGCTAAGAGGAGCAGGAAAAAGCAAAAAATTTCAGAATTGCACCTTGCAATGCGGAGAAATTACTGTTTGTGCATTTACAATATTCATTGATTTTTGCCATTGAAAAACATCATGTTATTCATATACCAGAAATGTTTGAAGCTACTGACTGAATGAAAGGAGCTGGCATCTCACTCTCTTTGAATCTTCTTTATCATGCTAAGAGGAGCAGGAAAAAGCAAAAAATTTCAGAATTGCACCTTGCAATGCGGAGAAATTACTGTTTGTGCATTTACAATATTCATTGATTTTTGCCATTGAAAAACGTCCAGAAATGATTGAAGCTACTGACTGAATGAAAGGAGCTGGCATCTCACTCTCTTTGAATCTTCTTTATCATGCTAAGAGGAGCAGGAAAAAGCAAAAAATTTCAGAATTGCACCTTGCAATGCGGAGAAATTACTGTTTGTGCATTTACAATATTCATTGATTTTTGCCATTGAAAAACGTCCAGAAATGATTGAAGCTACTGACTGAATGAAAGGAGCTGGCATCTCACTCTCTTTGAATCTTCTTTATCATGCTAAGAGGAGCAGGAAAAAGCAAAAAATTTCAGAATTGCACCTTGCAATGCGGAGAAATTACTGTTTGTGCATTTACAATATTCATTGATTTTTGCCATTGAAAAACATCATGTTATTCATATACCAGAAATGTTTGAAGCTACTGACTGAATGAAAGGAGCTGGCATCTCACTCTCTTTGAATCTTCTTTATCATGCTAAGAGGAGCAGGAAAAAGCAAAAAATTTCAGAATTGCACCTTGCAATGCGGAGAAATTACTGTTTGTGCATTTACAATATTCATTGATTTTTGCCATTGAAAAACGTCCAGAAATGATTGAAGCTACTGACTGAATGAAAGGAGCTGGCATCTCACTCTCTTTGAATCTTCTTTATCATGCTAAGAGGAGCAGGAAAAAGCAAAAAATTTCAGAATTGCACCTTGCAATGCGGAGAAATTACTGTTTGTGCATTTACAATATTCATTGATTTTTGCCATTGAAAAACATCATGTTATTCATATACCAGAAATGATTGAAGCTACTGACTGAATGAAAGGAGCTGGCATCTCGCTCTCTTTGAATCTTCTTTATCATGCTAAGAGGAGCAGGAAAAAGCAAAAAATTTCAGAATTGCACCTTGCAATGCGGAGAAATTACTGTTTGTGCATTTACAATATTCATTGATTTTTGCCATTGAAAAACGTCCAGAAATGATTGAAGCTACTGACTGAATGAAAGGAGCTGGCATCTCACTCTCTTTGAATCTTCTTTATCATGCTAAGAGGAGCAGGAAAAAGCAAAAAATTTCAGAATTGCACCTTGCAATGTGGAGAAATTACTGTTTGTGCATTTACAATATTCATTGATTTTTGCCATTGAAAAACATCATGTTATTCATATACCAGAAATGATTGAAGCTACTGACTGAATGAAGGAGCTGGCATCTCACTCTCTTTGAATCTTCTTTATCATGCTAAGAGGAGCAGGAAAAAGCAAAAAATTTCAGAATTGCACCTTGCAATGCGGAGAAATTACTGTTTGTGCATTTACAATATTCATTGATTTTTGCCATTGAAAAACGTCCAGAAATGATTGAAGCTACTGACTGAATGAAAGGAGCTGGCATCTCACTCTCTTTGAATCTTCTTTATCATGCTAAGAGGAGCAGGAAAAAGCAAAAAATTTCAGAATTGCACCTTGCAATGCGGAGAAATTACTGTTTGTGCATTTACAATATTCATTGATTTTTGCCATTGAAAAACATCATGTTATTCATATACCAGAAATGTTTGAAGCTACTGACTGAATGAAAGGAGCTGGCATCTCACTCTCTTTGAATCTTCTTTATCATGCTAAGAGGAGCAGGAAAAAGCAAAAAATTTCAGAATTGCACCTTGCAATGCGGAGAAATTACTGTTTGTGCACTTACAATATTCATTGATTTTTGCCATTGAAAAACGTCCAGAAATGATTGAAGCTACTGACTGAATGAAAGGAGCTGGCATCTCACTCTCTTTGAATCTTCTTTATCATGCTAAGAGGAGCAGGAAAAAGCAAAAAATTTCAGAATTGCACCTTGCAATGCGGAGAAATTACTGTTTGTGCATTTACAATATTCATTGATTTTTGCCATTGAAAAACGTCCAGAAATGATTGAAGCTACTGACTGAATGAAAGGAGCTGGCATCTCACTCTCTTTGAATCTTCTTTATCATGCTAAGAGGAGCAGGAAAAAGCAAAAAATTTCAGAATTGCAACTTGCAATGCGGAGAAATTACTGTTTGTGCATTTACAATATTCATTGATTTTTGCCATTGAAAAACATCATGTTATTCATATACCAGAAATGATTGAAGCTACTGACTGAATGAAAGGAGCTGGCATCTCACTCTCTTTGAATCTTCTTTATCATGCTAAGAGGAGCAGGAAAAAGCAAAAAATTTCAGAATTGCACCTTGCAATGCGGAGAAATTACTGTTTGTGCATTTACAATATTCATTGATTTTTGCCATTGAAAAACGTCCAGAAATGATTGAAGCTACTGACTGAATGAAAGGAGCTGGCATCTCACTCTCTTTGAATCTTCTTTATCATGCTAAGAGGAGCAGGAAAAAGCAAAAAATTTCAGAATTGCACCTTGCAATGCGGAGAAATTACTGTTTGTGCATTTACAATATTCATTGATTTTTGCCATTGAAAAACGTCCAGAAATGATTGAAGCTACTGACTGAATGAAAGGAGCTGGCATCTCACTCTCTTTGAATCTTCTTTATCATGCTAAGAGGAGCAGGAAAAAGCAAAAAATTTCAGAATTGCACCTTGCAATGCGTAGAAATTACTGTTTGTGCATTTACAATATTCATTAATTTTTGCCATTGAAAAACATCATGTTATTCATATCCCAGAAATGTTTGAAGCTACTGACTGAATGAAAGAAGCTGGCATCTCACTCTCTTTGAATCTTCTTTATCATGCTAAGAGGAGCAGGAAAAAGCAAAAAATTTCAGAATTGCACCTTGCAATGCGGAGAAATTACTGTTTGTGCATTTACAATATTCATTGATTTTTGCCATTGAAAAACGTCCAGAAATGATTGAAGCTACTGACTGAATGAAAGGAGCTGGCATCTCACTCTCTTTGAATCTTCTTTATCATGCTAAGAGGAGCAGGAAAAAGCAAAAAATTTCAGAATTGCACCTTGCAATGCGGAGAAATTACTGTTTGTGCATTTACAATATTCATTGATTTTTGCCATTGAAAAACATCATGTTATTCATATACCAGAAATGTTTGAAGCTACTGACTGAATGAAAGGAGCTGGCATCTCACTCTCTTTGAATCTTCTTTATCATGCTAAGAGGAGCAGGAAAAAGCAAAAAATTTCAGAATTGCACCTTGCAATGCGGAGAAATTACTGTTTGTGCATTTACAATATTCATTGATTTTTGCCATTGAAAAACGTCCAGAAATGATTGAAGCTACTGACTGAATGAAAGGAGCTGGCATCTCACTCTCTTTGAATCTTCTTTATCATGCTAAGAGGAGCAGGAAAATGCAAGAAATTTCAGAATTGCACCTTGCAATGCGGAGAAATTACTGTTTGTGCATTTACAATATTCATTGATTTTTGCCATTGAAAAACATCCAGAAATGATTGAAGCTACTGACTGAATGAAAGGAGCTGGCATCTCACTCTCTTTGAATCTTCTTTATCATGCTAAGAGGAGCAGGAAAAAGCCAAAAATTTCAGAATTGCACCTTGCAATGCGGAGAAATTACTGTTTGTGCATTTACAATATTCATTGATTTTTGCCATTGAAAAACATCATGTTATTCATATACCAGAAATGATTGAAGCTACTGACTGAATGAAAGGAGCTGGCATCTCACTCTCTTTGAATCTTCTTTATCATGCAAAGAGGAGCAGGAAAAAGCAAAAAATTTCAGAATTGCACCTTGCAATGCGGAGAAATTACTGTTTGTGCATTTACAATATTCATTGATTTTTGCCATTGAAAAACGTCCAGAAATGATTGAAGCTACTGACTGAATGAAAGGAGCTGGCATCTCACTCTCTTTGAATCTTCTTTATCATGCTAAGAGGAGCAGGAAAAAGCAAAAAATTTCAGAATTGCACCTTGCAATGCGGAGAAATTACTGTTTGTGCATTTACAATATTCATTGATTTTTGCCATTGAAAAACGTCCAGAAATGATGGAAGCAACTGACTGAATGAAAGGAGCTGGCATCTCACTCTCTTTGAATCTTCTTTATCATGCTAAGAGGAGCAGGAAAAAGCAAAAAATTTCAGAATTGCACCTTGCAATGCGGAGAAATTACTGTTTGTGCATTTACAATATTCATTGATTTTTGCCATTGAAAAACGTCCAGAAATAATTGAAGCTACTGACTGAATGAAAGGAGCTGGCATCTCACTCTCTTTGAATCTTCTTTATCATGCTAAGAGGAGCAGGAAAAAGCAAAAAATTTCAGAATTGCAACTTGCAATGCGGAGAAATTACTGTTTGTGCATTTACAATATTCATTGATTTTTGCCATTGAAAAACATCATGTTATTCATATACCAGAAATGATTGAAGCTACTGACTGAATGAAAGGAGCTGGCATCTCACTCTCTTTGAATCTTCTTTATCATGCTAAGAGGAGCAGGAAAAAGCAAAAAATTTCAGAATTGCACCTTGCAATGCGGAGAAATTACTGTTTGTGCATTTACAATATTCATTGATTTTTGCCATTGAAAAACGTCCAGAAATGATTGAAGCTACTGACTGAATGAAAGGAGCTGGCATCTCACTCTCTTTGAGTCTTCTTTATCATGCT
Source organism: Phyllobates terribilis (assembly GCF_046119375.1). Taxonomy (NCBI): domain Eukaryota; kingdom Metazoa; phylum Chordata; class Amphibia; order Anura; family Dendrobatidae; genus Phyllobates; species Phyllobates terribilis. The sequence continues at coordinate 12,369 of NW_027364281.1, forward strand.
AAGAGGAGCAGGAAAAAGCAAAAAATTTCAGAATTGCACCTTGCAATGCGGAGAAATTACTGTTTGTGCTTTTACAATATTCATTGATTTTTGCCATTGAAAAACATCATGTTATTCATATACCAGAAATGTTTGAAGCTACTGACTGAATGAAAGGAGCTGGCATCTCACTCTCTTTGAATCTTCTTTATCATGCTAAGAGGAGCAGGAAAAAGCAAAAAATTTCAGAATTGCACCTTGCAATGCGGAGAAATTACTGTTTGTGCATTTACAATATTCATTGATTTTTGCCATTGAAAAATGTCCAGAAATGATTGAAGCTGCTGACTGAATGAAAGGAGCTGGCATCTCACTCTCTTTGAATCTTCTTTATCATGCTAAGAGGAGCAGGAAAAAGCAAAAAATTTCAGAATTGCACCTTGCAATGCGGAGAAATTACTGTTTGTGCATTTACAATATTCATTGATTTTTGCCATTGAAAAACATCATGTTATTCATATACCAGAAATGATTGAAGCTACTGACTGAATGAAAGGAGCTGGCATCTCACTCTCTTTGAATCTTCTTTATCATGCTAAGAGGAGCAGGAAAAAGCAAAAAATTTCAGAATTGCACCTTGCAATGCGGAGAAATTACTGTTTGTGCATTTACAATATTCATTGATTTTTGCCATTGAAAAACGTCCAGAAATGATTGAAGCTACTGACTGAATGAAAGGAGCTGGCATCTCACTCTCTTTGAATCTTCTTTATCATGCTAAGAGGAGCAGGAAAAAGCAAAAAATTTCAGAATTGCAACTTGCAATGCGGAGAAATTACTGTTTGTGCATTTACAATATTCATTGATTTTTGCCATTGAAAAACGTCCAGAAATGATTGAAGCTACTGACTGAATGAAAGGAGCTGGCATCTCACTCTCTTTGAATCTTCTTTATCATGCTAAGAGGAGCAGGAAAAAGCAAAAAATTTCAGAATTGCACCTTGCAATGCGGAGAAATTACTGTTTGTGCATTTACAATATTCATTGATTTTTGCCATTGAAAAACATCATGTTATTCATATACCAGAAATGATTGAAGCTACTGACTGAATGAAAGGAGCTGGCATCTCGCTCTCTTTGAATCTTCTTTATCATGCTAAGAGGAGCAGGAAAAAGCAAAAAATTTCAGAATTGCACCTTGCAATGCGGAGAAATTACTGTTTGTGCATTTACAATATTCATTGATTTTTGCCATTGAAAAACGTCCAGAAATGATTGAAGCTACTGACTGAATGAAAGGAGCTGGCATCTCACTCTCTTTGAATCTTCTTTATCATGCTAAGAGGAGCAGGAAAAAGCAAAAAATTTCAGAATTGCACCTTGCAATGTGGAGAAATTACTGTTTGTGCATTTACAATATTCATTGATTTTTGCCATTGAAAAACATCATGTTATTCATATACCAGAAATGATTGAAGCTACTGACTGAATGAAAGGAGCTGGCATCTCACTCTCTTTGAATCTTCTTTATCATGCTAAGAGGAGCAGGAAAAAGCAAAAAATTTCAGAATTGCACCTTGCAATGCGGAGAAATTACTGTTTGTGCATTTACAATATTCATTGATTTTTGCCATTGAAAAACGTCCAGAAATGATTGAAGCTACTGACTGAATGAAAGGAGCTGGCATCTCACTCTCTTTGAATCTTCTTTATCATGCTAAGAGGAGCAGGAAAAAGCAAAAAATTTCAGAATTGCACCTTGCAATGCGGAGAAATTACTGTTTGTGCTTTTACAATATTCATTGATTTTTGCCATTGAAAAACATCATGTTATTCATATACCAGAAATGTTTGAAGCTACTGACTGAATGAAAGGAGCTGGCATCTCACTCTCTTTGAATCTTCTTTATCATGCTAAGAGGAGCAGGAAAAAGCAAAAAATTTCAGAATTGCACCTTGCAATGCGGAGAAATTACTGTTTGTGCATTTACAATATTCATTGATTTTTGCCATTGAAAAACGTCCAGAAATGATTGAAGCTACTGACTGAATGAATGGAGCTGGCATCTCACTCTCTTTGAATCTTCTTTATCATGCTAAGAGGAGCAGGAAAAAGCAAAAAATTTCAGAATTGCACCTTGCAATGCGGAGAAATTACTGTTTGTGCATTTACAATATTCATTGATTTTTGCCATTGAAAAACGTCCAGAAATGATTGAAGCTACTGACTGAATGAAAGGAGCTGGCATCTCACTCTCTTTGAATCTTCTTTATCATGCTAAGAGGAGCAGGAAAAAGCAAAAAATTTCAGAATTGCAACTTGCAATGCGGAGAAATTACTGTTTGTGCATTTACAATATTCATTGATTTTTGCCATTGAAAAACATCATGTTATTCATATACCAGAAATGATTGAAGCTACTGACTGAATGAAAGGAGCTGGCATCTCACTCTCTTTGAATCTTCTTTATCATGCTAAGAGGAGCAGGAAAAAGCAAAAAATTTCAGAATTGCACCTTGCAATGCGGAGAAATTACTGTTTGTGCATTTACAATATTCATTGATTTTTGCCATTGAAAAACGTCCAGAAATGATTGAAGCTACTGACTGAATGAAAGGAGCTGGCATCTCACTCTCTTTGAATCTTCTTTATCATGCTAAGAGGAGCAGGAAAAAGCAAAAAATTTCAGAATTGCACCTTGCAATGCGGAGAAATTACTGTTTGTGCTTTTACAATATTCATTGATTTTTGCCATTGAAAAACATCATGTTATTCATATACCAGAAATGTTTGAAGCTACTGACTGAATGAAAGGAGCTGGCATCTCACTCTCTTTGAATCTTCTTTATCATGCTAAGAGGAGCAGGAAAAAGCAAAAAATTTCAGAATTGCACCTTGCAATGCGGAGAAATTACTGTTTGTGCATTTACAATATTCATTGATTTTTGCCATTGAAAAACGTCCAGAAATGATTGAAGCTACTGACTGAATGAAAGGAGCTGGCATCTCACTCTCTTTGAATCTTCTTTATCATGCTAAGAGGAGCAGGAAAAAGCAAAAAATTTCAGAATTGCACCTTGCAATGCGGAGAAATTACTGTTTGTGCATTTACAATATTCATTGATTTTTGCCATTGAAAAACGTCCAGAAATGATTGAAGCTACTGACTGAATGAAAGGAGCTGGCATCTCACTCTCTTTGAATCTTCTTTATCATGCTAAGAGGAGCAGGAAAAAGCAAAAAATTTCAGAATTGCACCTTGCAATGCGGAGAAATTACTGTTTGTGCTTTTACAATATTCATTGATTTTTGCCATTGAAAAACATCATGTTATTCATATACCAGAAATGTTTGAAGCTACTGACTGAATGAAAGGAGCTGGCATCTCACTCTCTTTGAATCTTCTTTATCATGCTAAGAGGAGCAGGAAAAAGCAAAAAATTTCAGAATTGCACCTTGCAATGCGGAGAAATTACTGTTTGTGCATTTACAATATTCATTGATTTTTGCCATTGAAAAACGTCCAGAAATGATTGAAGCTACTGACTGAATGAAAGGAGCTGGCATCTCACTCTCTTTGAATCTTCTTTATCATGCTAAGAGGAGCAGGAAAAAGCAAAAAATTTCAGAATTGCACCTTGCAATGCGGAGAAATTACTGTTTGTGCATTTACAATATTCATTGATTTTTGCCATTGAAAAACGTCCAGAAATGATTGAAGCTACTGACTGAATGAAAGGAGCTGGCATCTCACTCTCTTTGAATCTTCTTTATCATGCTAAGAGGAGCAGGAAAAAGCAAAAAATTTCAGAATTGCAACTTGCAATGCGGAGAAATTACTGTTTGTGCATTTACAATATTCATTGATTTTTGCCATTGAAAAACATCATGTTATTCATATACCAGAAATGATTGAAGCTACTGACTGAATGAAAGGAGCTGGCATCTCACTCTCTTTGAATCTTCTTTATCATGCTAAGAGGAGCAGGAAAAAGCAAAAAATTTCAGAATTGCACCTTGCAATGCGGAGAAATTACTGTTTGTGCATTTACAATATTCATTGATTTTTGCCATTGAAAAACATCATGTTATTCATATACCAGAAATGATTGAAGCTACTGACTGAATGAAAGGAGCTGGCATCTCACTCTCTTTGAATCTTCTTTATCATGCTAAGAGGAGCAGGAAAAAGCAAAAAATTTCAGAATTGCACCTTGCAATGCGGAGAAATTACTGTTTGTGCATTTACAATATTCATTGATTTTTGCCATTGAAAAACGTCCAGAAATGACTGAAGCTACTGACTGAATGAAAGGAGCTGGCATCTCACTCTCTTTGAATCTTCTTTATCATGCTAAGAGGAGCAGGAAAAAGCAAAAAATTTCAGAATTGCACCTTGCAATGCGGAGAAATTACTGTTTGTGCATTTACAATATTCATTGATTTTTGCCATTGAAAAACGTCCAGAAATGATTGAAGCTACTGACTGAATGAAAGGAGCTGGCATCTCACTCTCTTTGAATCTTCTTTATCATGCTAGGATTAGCAGGAAAAAGCAAAAAATTTCAGAATTGCACCTGGCAATGTGGAGATATTACTGTTTGTGCATTTACAATATTCATTGAATTTTGCCATTGAAAAACGTCCAGAAATGTTTGAAGCTACTGACTGAATGAAAGGAGCTGGCATCTCACTCTATTTGAATCTTCTTTATCATGCTAGGATTAGCAGGAAAAAGCAAAAAATTTCAGAATTGCACCTTGCAATGTGGAGATATTACTGTTTGTGCATTTACAATATTCATTGATTTTTGCCATTGAAAAACGTCCAGAAATGTTTATACCAGAAATGTTTGAAGCTACTGACTGAATGAAAGGAGCTGGCATCTCACTCTCTTTGAATCTTCTTTATCATGCTAAGAGGAGCAGGAAAAAGCAAAAAATTTCAGAATTGCACCTTGCAATGCGGAGAAATTACTGTTTGTGCATTTACAATATTCATTGATTTTTGCCATTGAAAAACGTCCAGAAATGACTGAAGCTACTGACTGAATGAAAGGAGCTGGCATCTCACTCTCTTTGAATCTTCTTTATCATGCTAAGAGGAGCAGGAAAAAGCAAAAAATTTCAGAATTGCACCTTGCAATGCGGAGAAATTACTGTTTGTGCATTTACAATATTCATTGATTTTTGCCATTGAAAAACGTCCAGAAATGATTGAAGCTACTGACTGAATGAAAGGAGCTGGCATCTCACTCTCTTTGAATCTTCTTTATCATGCTAAGAGGAGCAGGAAAAAGCAAAAAATTTCAGAATTGCACCTTGCAATGCGGAGAAATTACTGTTTGTGCATTTACAATATTCATTGATTTTTGCCATTGAAAAACATCATGTTATTCATATACCAGAAATGATTGAAGCTACTGACTGAATGAAAGGAGCTGGCATCTCACTCTCTTTGAATCTTCTTTATCATGCTAAGAGGAGCAGGAAAAAGCAAAAAATTTCAGAATTGCACCTTGCAATGCGGAGAAATTACTCTTTGTGCATTTACAATATTCATTGATTTTTGCCATTGAAAAACGTCCAGAAATGATTGAAGCTACTGACTGAATGAAAGGAGCTGGCATCTCACTCTCTTTGAATCTTTTTTATCATGCTAAGAGGAGCAGGAAAAAGCAAAAAATTTCAGAATTGCATCTTGCAATGCGGAGAAATTACTGTTTGTGCATTTACAATATTCATTGATTTTTGCCATTGAAAAACGTCCAGAAATGATTGAAGCTACTGACTGAATGAAAGGAGCTGGCATCTCACTCTCTTTGAATCTTCTTTATCATGCTAAGAGGAGCAGGAAAAAGCAAAAAATTTCAGAATTGCACCTTGCAATGCGGAGAAATTACTGTTTGTGCATTTACAATATTCATTGATTTTTGCCATTGAAAAACGTCCAGAAATGATTGAAGCTACTGACTGAATGAAAGGAGCTGGAATCTCACTCTCTTTGAATCTTCTTTATCATGCTAAGAGGAGCAGGAAAAAGCAAAAAATTTCAGAATTGCAACTTGCAATGCGGAGAAATTACTGTTTGTGCATTTACAATATTCATTGATTTTTGCCATTGAAAAACATCATGTTATTCATATACCAGAAATGATTGAAGCTACTGACTGAATGAAAGGAGCTGGCATCTCACTCTCTTTGAATCTTCTTTATCATGCTAAGAGGAGCAGGAAAAAGCAAAAAATTTCAGAATTGCACCTTGCAATGCGGAGAAATTACTGTTTGTGCATTTACAATATTCATTGATTTTTGCCATTGAAAAACGTCCAGAAATGATTGAAGCTACTGACTGAATGAAAGGAGCTGGCATCTCACTCTCTTTGAATCTTCTTTATCATGCTAAGAGGAGCAGGAGAAAGCAAAAAATTTCAGAATTGCACCTTGCAATGCGGAGAAATTACTGTTTGTGCATTTACAATATTCATTAATTTTTGCCATTGAAAAACATCATGTTATTCATATCCCAGAAATGTTTGAAGCTACTGACTGAATGAAAGAAGCTGGCATCTCACTCTCTTTGAATCTTCTTTATCATGCTAAGAGGAGCAGGAAAAAGCAAAAAATTTCAGAATTGCACCTTGCAATGCGGAGAAATTACTGTTTGTGCATTTACAATATTCATTGATTTTTGCCATTGAAAAACGTCCAGAAATGATTGAAGCTACTGACTGAATGAAAGGAGCTGGCATCTCACTCTCTTTGAATCTTCTTTATCATGCTAAGAGGAGCAGGAAAAAGCAAAAAATTTCAGAATTGCACCTTGCAATGCGGAGAAATTACTGTTTGTGCATTTACAATATTCATTGATTTTTGCCATTGAAAAACATCATGTTATTCATATACCAGAAATGTTTGATGCTACTGACTGAATGAAAGGAGCTGGCATCTCACTCTCTTTGAATCTTCTTTATCATGCTAAGAGGAGCAGGAAAAAGCAAAAAATTTCAGAATTGCACCTTGCAATGCGGAGAAATTACTGTTTGTGCATTTACAATATTCATTGATTTTTGCCATTGAAAAACGTCCAGAAATGATTGAAGCTACTGACTGAATGAAAGGAGCTGGCATCTCACTCTCTTTGAATCTTCTTTATCATGCTAAGAGGAGCAGGAAAATGCAAGAAATTTCAGAATTGCACCTTGCAATGCGGAGAAATTACTGTTTGTGCATTTACAATATTCATTGATTTTTGCCATTGAAAAACATCCAGAAATGATTGAAGCTACTGACTGAATGAAAGGAGCTGGCATCTCACTCTCTTTGAATCTTCTTTATCATGCTAAGAGGAGCAGGAAAAAGCCAAAAATTTCAGAATTGCACCTTGCAATGCGGAGAAATTACTGTTTGTGCATTTACAATATTCATTGATTTTTGCCATTGAAAAACATCATGTTATTCATATACCAGAAATGATTGAAGCTACTGACTGAATGAAAGGAGCTGGCATCTCACTCTCTTTGAATCTTCTTTATCATGCAAAGAGGAGCAGGAAAAAGCAAAAAATTTCAGAATTGCACCTTGCAATGCGGAGAAATTACTGTTTGTGCATTTACAATATTCATTGATTTTTGCCATTGAAAAACGTCCAGAAATGATTGAAGCTACTGACTGAATGAAAGGAGCTGGCATCTCACTCTCTTTGAATCTTCTTTATCATGCTAAGAGGAGCAGGAAAAAGCAAAAAATTTCAGAATTGCACCTTGCAATGCGGAGAAATTACTGTTTGTGCATTTACAATATTCACTGATTTTTGCCATTGAAAAACGTCCAGAAATGATTGAAGCAACTGACTGAATGAAAGGAGCTGGCATCTCACTCTCTTTGAATCTTCTTTATCATGCTAAGAGGAGCAGGAAAAAGCAAAAAATTTCAGAATTGCACCTTGCAATGCGGAGAAATTACTGTTTGTGCATTTACAATATTCATTGATTTTTGCCATTGAAAAACGTCCAGAAATAATTGAAGCTACTGACTGAATGAAAGGAGCTGGCATCTCACTCTCTTTGAATCTTCTTTATCATGCTAAGAGGAGCAGGAAAAAGCAAAAAATTTCAGAATTGCAACTTGCAATGCGGAGAAATTACTGTTTGTGCATTTACAATATTCATTGATTTTTGCCATTGAAAAACATCATGTTATTCATATACCAGAAATGATTGAAGCTACTGACTGAATGAAAGGAGCTGGCATCTCACTCTCTTTGAATCTTCTTTATCATGCTAAGAGGAGCAGGAAAAAGCAAAAAATTTCAGAATTGCACCTTGCAATGCGGAGAAATTACTGTTCGTGCTTTTACAATATTCATTGATTTTTGCCATTGAAAAACATCATGTTATTCATATACCAGAAATGTTTGAAGCTACTGACTGAATGAAAGGAGCTGGCATCTCACTCTCTTTGAATCTTCTTTATCATGCTAAGAGGAGCAGGAAAAAGCAAAAAATTTCAGAATTGCACCTTGCAATGCGGAGAAATTACTGTTTGTGCATTTACAATATTCATTGATTTTTGCCATTGAAAAATGTCCAGAAATGATTGAAGCTGCTGACTGAATGAAAGGAGCTGGCATCTCACTCTCTTTGAATCTTCTTTATCATGCTAAGAGGAGCAGGAAAAAGCAAAAAATTTCAGAATTGCACCTTGCAATGCGGAGAAATTACTGTTTGTGCATTTACAATATTCATTGATTTTTGCCATTGAAAAACATCATGTTATTCATATACCAGAAATGATTGAAGCTACTGACTGAATGAAAGGAGCTGGCATCTCACTCTCTTTGAATCTTCTTTATCATGCTAAGAGGAGCAGGAAAAAGCAAAAAATTTCAGAATTGCACCTTGCAATGCGGAGAAATTACTGTTTGTGCATTTACAATATTCATTGATTTTTGCCATTGAAAAACGTCCAGAAATGATTGAAGCTACTGACTGAATGAAAGGAGCTGGCATCTCACTCTCTTTGAATCTTCTTTATCATGCTAAGAGGAGCAGGAAAAAGCAAAAAATTTCAGAATTGCACCTTGCAATGCGGAGAAATTACTGTTTGTGCATTTACAATATTCATTGATTTTTGCCATTGAAAAACGTCCAGAAATGATTGAAGCTACTGACTGAATGAAAGGAGCTGGCATCTCACTCTCTTTGAATCTTCTTTATCATGCTAAGAGGAGCAGGAAAAAGCAAAAAATTTCAGAATTGCACCTTGCAATGCGGAGAAATTACTGTTTGTGCATTTACAATATTCATTGATTTTTGCCATTGAAAAACATCATGTTATTCATATACCAGAAATGTTTGAAGCTACTGACTGAATGAAAGGAGCTGGCATCTCACTCTCTTTGAATCTTCTTTATCATGCTAAGAGGAGCAGGAAAAAGCAAAAAATTTCAGAATTGCACCTTGCAATGCGGAGAAATTACTGTTTGTGCATTTACAATATTCATTGATTTTTGCCATTGAAAAACGTCCAGAAATGATTGAAGCTACTGACTGAATGAAAGGAGCTGGCATCTCACTCTCTTTGAATCTTCTTTATCATGCTAAGAGGAGCAGGAAAAAGCAAAAAATTTCAGAATTGCACCTTGCAATGCGGAGAAATTACTGTTTGTGCATTTACAATATTCATTGATTTTTGCCATTGAAAAACATCATGTTATTCATATACCAGAAATGATTGAAGCTACTGACTGAATGAAAGGAGCTGGCATCTCGCTCTCTTTGAATCTTCTTTATCATGCTAAGAGGAGCAGGAAAAAGCAAAAAATTTCAGAATTGCACCTTGCAATGCGGAGAAATTACTGTTTGTGCATTTACAATATTCATTGATTTTTGCCATTGAAAAACGTCCAGAAATGATTGAAGCTACTGACTGAATGAAAGGAGCTGGCATCTCACTCTCTTTGAATCTTCTTTATCATGCTAAGAGGAGCAGGAAAAAGCAAAAAATTTCAGAATTGCACCTTGCAATGTGGAGAAATTACTGTTTGTGCATTTACAATATTCATTGATTTTTGCCATTGAAAAACATCATGTTATTCATATACCAGAAATGATTGAAGCTACTGACTGAATGAAAGGAGCTGGCATCTCACTCTCTTTGAATCTTCTTTATCATGCTAAGAGGAGCAGGAAAAAGCAAAAAATTTCAGAATTGCACCTTGCAATGCGGAGAAATTACTGTTTGTGCATTTACAATATTCATTGATTTTTGCCATTGAAAAACGTCCAGAAATGATTGAAGCTACTGACTGAATGAAAGGAGCTGGCATCTCACTCTCTTTGAATCTTCTTTATCATGCTAAGAGGAGCAGGAAAAAGCAAAAAATTTCAGAATTGCACCTTGCAATGCGGAGAAATTACTGTTTGTGCTTTTACAATATTCATTGATTTTTGCCATTGAAAAACATCATGTTATTCATATACCAGAAATGTTTGAAGCTACTGACTGAATGAAAGGAGCTGGCATCTCACTCTCTTTGAATCTTCTTTATCATGCTAAGAGGAGCAGGAAAAAGCAAAAAATTTCAGAATTGCACCTTGCAATGCGGAGAAATTACTGTTTGTGCATTTACAATATTCATTGATTTTTGCCATTGAAAAACGTCCAGAAATGATTGAAGCTACTGACTGAATGAAAGGAGCTGGCATCTCACTCTCTTTGAATCTTCTTTATCATGCTAAGAGGAGCAGGAAAAAGCAAAAAATTTCAGAATTGCACCTTGCAATGCGGAGAAATTACTGTTTGTGCATTTACAATATTCATTGATTTTTGCCATTGAAAAACGTCCAGAAATGATTGAAGCTACTGACTGAATGAAAGGAGCTGGCATCTCACTCTCTTTGAATCTTCTTTATCATGCTAAGAGGAGCAGGAAAAAGCAAAAAATTTCAGAATTGCAACTTGCAATGCGGAGAAATTACTGTTTGTGCATTTACAATATTCATTGATTTTTGCCATTGAAAAACATCATGTTATTCATATACCAGAAATGATTGAAGCTACTGACTGAATGAAAGGAGCTGGCATCTCACTCTCTTTGAATCTTCTTTATCATGCTAAGAGGAGCAGGAAAAAGCAAAAAATTTCAGAATTGCACCTTGCAATGCGGAGAAATTACTGTTTGTGCATTTACAATATTCATTGATTTTTGCCATTGAAAAACATCATGTTATTCATATACCAGAAATGTTTGAAGCTACTGACTGAATGAAAGGAGCTGGCATCGCACTCTCTTTGAATCTTCTTTATCATGCTAAGAGGAGCAGGAAAAAGCAAAAAATTTCAGAATTGCACCTTGCAATGCGGAGAAATTACTGTTTGTGCTTTTACAATATTCATTGATTTTTGCCATTGAAAAACGTCCAGAAATGATTGAAGCTACTGACTGAATGAAAGGAGCTGGCATCTCACTCTCTTTGAATCTTCTTTATCATGCTAAGAGGAGCAGGAAAATGCAAGAAATTTCAGAATTGCACCTTGCAATGCGGAGAAATTACTGTTTGTGCATTTACAATATTCATTGATTTTTGCCATTGAAAAACATCCAGAAATGATTGAAGCTACTGACTGAATGAAAGGAGCTGGCATCTCACTCTCTTTGAATCTTCTTTATCATGCTAAGAGGAGCAGGAAAAAGCCAAAAATTTCAGAATTGCACCTTGCAATGCGGAGAAATTACTGTTTGTGCATTTACAATATTCATTGATTTTTGCCATTGAAAAACATCATGTTATTCATATACCAGAAATGATTGAAGCTACTGACTGAATGAAAGGAGCTGGCATCTCACTCTCTTTGAATCTTCTTTATCATGCAAAGAGGAGCAGGAAAAAGCAAAAAATTTCAGAATTGCACCTTGCAATGCGGAGAAATTACTGTTTGTGCATTTACAATATTCATTGATTTTTGCCATTGAAAAACGTCCAGAAATGATTGAAGCTACTGACTGAATGAAAGGAGCTGGCATCTCACTCTCTTTGAATCTTCTTTATCATGCTAAGAGGAGCAGGAAAAAGCAAAAAATTTCAGAATTGCACCTTGCAATGCGGAGAAATTACTGTTTGTGCATTTACAATATTCACTGATTTTTGCCATTGAAAAACGTCCAGAAATGATTGAAGCAACTGACTGAATGAAAGGAGCTGGCATCTCACTCTCTTTGAATCTTCTTTATCATGCTAAGAGGAGCAGGAAAAAAGCAAAAAATTTCAGAATTGCACCTTGCAATGCGGAGAAATTACTGTTTGTGCATTTACAATATTCATTGATTTTTGCCATTGAAAAACGTCCAGAAATAATTGAAGCTACTGACTGAATGAAAGGAGCTGGCATCTCACTCTCTTTGAATCTTCTTTATCATGCTAAGAGGAGCAGGAAAAAGCAAAAAATTTCAGAATTGCAACTTGCAATGCGGAGAAATTACTGTTTGTGCATTTACAATATTCATTGATTTTTGCCATTGAAAAACATCATGTTATTCATATACCAGTAATGATTGAAGCTACTGACTGAATGAAAGGAGCTGGAATCTCACTCTCTTTGAATCTTCTTTATCATGCTAAGAGGAGCAGGAAAAAGCAAAAAATTTCAGAATGGCACCTTGCAATGCGGAGAAATTACTGTTTGTGCATTTACAATATTCATTGATTTTTGCCATTGAAAAACGTCCAGAAATGATTGAAGCTACTGACTGAATGAAAGGAGCTGGCATCTCACTCTCTTTGAATCTTCTTTATCATGCTAAGAGGAGCAGGAAAAAGCAAAAAATTTCAGAATTGCACCTTGCAATGCGGAGAAATTACTGTTTGTGCTTTTACAATATTCTTTGATTTTTGCCATTGAAACACATCATGTTATTCATATACCAGAAATGTTTGAAGCTACTGACTGAATGAAAGGAGCTGGCATCTCACTCTCTTTGAATCTTCTTTATCATGCTAAGAGGAGCAGGAAAAAGCAAAACATTTCAGAATTGCACCTTGCAATGCGGAGAAATTACTGTTTGTGCATTTACAATATTCATTGATTTTTGCCATTGAAAAATGTCCAGAAATGATTGAAGCTGCTGACTGAATGAAAGGAGCTGGCATCTCACTCTCTTTGAATCTTCTTTATCATGCTAAGAGGAGCAGGAAAAAGCAAAAAATTTCAGAATTGCACCTTGCAATGCGGAGAAATTACTGTTTGTGCATTTACAATATTCATTGATTTTTGCCATTGAAAAACGTCCAGAAATGATTGAAGCTACTGACTGAATGAAAGGAGCTGGCATCTCACTCTCTTTGAATCTTCTTTATCATGCTAAGAGGAGCAGGAAAAAGCAAAAAATTTCAGAATTGCACCTTGCAATGCGGAGAAATTACTGTTTGTGCATTTACAATATTCATTGATTTTTGCCATTGAAAAACGTCCAGAAATGATTGAAGCTACTGACTGAATGAAAGGAGCTGGCATCTCACTCTCTTTGAATCTTCTTTATCATGCTAAGAGGAGCAGGAAAAAGCAAAAAATTTCAGAATTGCACCTTGCAATGCGGAGAAATTACTGTTTGTGCATTTACAATATTCATTGATTTTTGCCATTGAAAAACGTCCAGAAATGATTGAAGCTACTGACTGAATGAAAGGAGCTGGCATCTCACTCTCTTTGAATCTTCTTTATCATGCTAAGAGGAGCAGGAAAAAGCAAAAAATTTCAGAATTGCACCTTGCAATGCGGAGAAATTACTGTTTGTGCATTTACAATATTCATTGATTTTTGCCATTGAAAAACGTCCAGAAATGATTGAAGCTACTGACTGAATGAAAGGAGCTGGCATCTCACTCTCTTTGAATCTTCTTTATCATGCTAAGAGGAGCAGGAAAAAGCAAAAAATTTCAGAATTGCAACTTGCAATGCGGAGAAATTACTGTTTGTGCATTTACAATATTCATTGATTTTTGCCATTGAAAAACATCATGTTATTCATATACCAGAAATGATTGAAGCTACTGACTGAATGAAAGGAGCTGGCATCTCACTCTCTTTGAATCTTCTTTATCATGCTAAGAGGAGCAGGAAAAAGCAAAAAATTTCAGAATTGCACCTTGCAATGCGGAGAAATTACTGTTTGTGCATTTACAATATTCATTGATTTTTGCCATTGAAAAACATCATGTTATTCATATACCAGAAATGTTTGAAGCTACTGACTGAATGAAAGGAGCTGGCATCGCACTCTCTTTGAATCTTCTTTATCATGCTAAGAGGAGCAGGAAAAAGCAAAAAATTTCAGAATTGCACCTTGCAATGCGGAGAAATTACTGTTTGTGCTTTTACAATATTCATTGATTTTTGCCATTGAAAAACGTCCAGAAATGATTGAAGCTACTGACTGAATGAAAGGAGCTGGCATCTCACTCTCTTTGAATCTTCTTTATCATGCTAAGAGGAGCAGGAAAATGCAAGAAATTTCAGAATTGCACCTTGCAATGCGGAGAAATTACTGTTTGTGCATTTACAATATTCATTGATTTTTGCCATTGAAAAACATCCAGAAATGATTGAAACTACTGACTGAATGAAAGGAGCTGGCATCTCACTCTCTTTGAATCTTCTTTATCATGCTAAGAGGAGCAGGAAAAAGCCAAAAATTTCAGAATTGCACCTTGCAATGCGGAGAAATTACTGTTTGTGCATTTACAATATTCATTGATTTTTGCCATTGAAAAACATCATGTTATTCATATACCAGAAATGATTGAAGCTACTGACTGAATGAAAGGAGCTGGCATCTCACTCTCTTTGAATCTTCTTTATCATGCAAAGAGGAGCAGGAAAAAGCAAAAAATTTCAGAATTGCACCTTGCAATGCGGAGAAATTACTGTTTGTGCATTTACAATATTCATTGATTTTTGCCATTGAAAAACGTCCAGAAATGATTGAAGCTACTGACTGAATGAAAGGAGCTGGCATCTCACTCTCTTTGAATCTTCTTTATCATGCTAAGAGGAGCAGGAAAAAGCAAAAAATTTCAGAATTGCACCTTGCAATGCGGAGAAATTACTGTTTGTGCATTTACAATATTCACTGATTTTTGCCATTGAAAAACGTCCAGAAATGATTGAAGCAACTGACTGAATGAAAGGAGCTGGCATCTCACTCTCTTTGAATCTTCTTTATCATGCTAAGAGGAGCAGGAAAAAGCAAAAAATTTCAGAATTGCACCTTGCAATGCGGAGAAATTACTGTTTGTGCATTTACAATATTCATTGATTTTTGCCATTGAAAAACGTCCAGAAATAATTGAAGCTACTGACTGAATGAAAGGAGCTGGCATCTCACTCTCTTTGAATCTTCTTTATCATGCTAAGAGGAGCAGGAAAAAGCAAAAAATTTCAGAATTGCAACTTGCAATGCGGAGAAATTACTGTTTGTGCATTTACAATATTCATTGATTTTTGCCATTGAAAAACATCATGTTATTCATATACCTGTAATGATTGAAGCTACTGACTGAATGAAAGGAGCTGGAATCTCACTCTCTTTGAATCTTCTTTATCATGCTAAGAGGAGCAGGAAAAAGCAAAAAATTTCAGAATGGCACCTTGCAATGCGGAGAAATTACTGTTTGTGCATTTACAATATTCATTGATTTTTGCCATTGAAAAACGTCCAGAAATGATTGAAGCTACTGACTGAATGAAAGGAGCTGGCATCTCACTCTCTTTGAATCTTCTTTATCATGCTAAGAGGAGCAGGAAAAAGCAAAAAATTTCAGAATTGCACCTTGCAATGCGGAGAAATTACTGTTTGTGCTTTTACAATATTCTTTGATTTTTGCCATTGAAACACATCATGTTATTCATATACCAGAAATGTTTGAAGCTACTGACTGAATGAAAGGAGCTGGCATCTCACTCTCTTTGAATCTTCTTTATCATGCTAAGAGGAGCAGGAAAAAGCAAAACATTTCAGAATTGCACCTTGCAATGCGGAGAAATTACTGTTTGTGCATTTACAATATTCATTGATTTTTGCCATTGAAAAATGTCCAGAAATGATTGAAGCTGCTGACTGAATGAAAGGAGCTGGCATCTCACTCTCTTTGAATCTTCTTTATCATGCTAAGAGGAGCAGGAAAAAGCAAAAAATTTCAGAATTGCACCTTGCAATGCGGAGAAATTACTGTTTGTGCATTTACAATATTCATTGATTTTTGCCATTGAAAAACGTCCAGAAATGATTGAAGCTACTGACTGAATGAAAGGAGCTGGCATCTCACTCTCTTTGAATCTTCTTTATCATGCTAAGAGGAGCAGGAAAAAGCAAAAAATTTCAGAATTGCACCTTGCAATGCGGAGAAATTACTGTTTGTGCATTTACAATATTCATTGATTTTTGCCATTGAAAAACGTCCAGAAATGATTGAAGCTACTGACTGAATGAAAGGAGCTGGCATCTCACTCTCTTTGAATCTTCTTTATCATGCTAAGAGGAGCAGGAAAAAGCAAAAAATTTCAGAATTGCACCTTGCAATGCGGAGAAATTACTGTTTGTGCATTTACAATATTCATTGATTTTTGCCATTGAAAAACGTCCAGAAATGATTGAAGCTACTGACTGAATGAAAGGAGCTGGCATCTCACTCTCTTTGAATCTTCTTTATCATGCTAAGAGGAGCAGGAAAAAGCAAAAAATTTCAGAATTGCACCTTGCAATGCGGAGAAATTACTGTTTGTGCATTTACAATATTCATTGATTTTTGCCATTGAAAAACGTCCAGAAATGATTGAAGCTACTGACTGAATGAAAGGAGCTGGCATCTCACTCTCTTTGAATCTTCTTTATCATGCTAAGAGGAGCAGGAAAAAGCAAAAAATTTCAGAATTGCAACTTGCAATGCGGAGAAATTACTGTTTGTGCATTTACAATATTCATTGATTTTTGCCATTGAAAAACATCATGTTATTCATATACCAGAAATGATTGAAGCTACTGACTGAATGAAAGGAGCTGGCATCTCACTCTCTTTGAATCTTCTTTATCATGCTAAGAGGAGCAGGAAAAAGCAAAAAATTTCAGAATTGCACCTTGCAATGCGGAGAAATTACTGTTTGTGCATTTACAATATTCATTGATTTTTGCCATTGAAAAACATCATGTTATTCATATACCAGAAATGTTTGAAGCTACTGACTGAATGAAAGGAGCTGGCATCGCACTCTCTTTGAATCTTCTTTATCATGCTAAGAGGAGCAGGAAAAAGCAAAAAATTTCAGAATTGCACCTTGCAATGCGGAGAAATTACTGTTTGTGCTTTTACAATATTCATTGATTTTTGCCATTGAAAAACGTCCAGAAATGATTGAAGCTACTGACTGAATGAAAGGAGCTGGCATCTCACTCTCTTTGAATCTTCTTTATCATGCTAAGAGGAGCAGGAAAATGCAAGAAATTTCAGAATTGCACCTTGCAATGCGGAGAAATTACTGTTTGTGCATTTACAATATTCATTGATTTTTGCCATTGAAAAACATCCAGAAATGATTGAAGCTACTGACTGAATGAAAGGAGCTGGCATCTCACTCTCTTTGAATCTTCTTTATCATGCTAAGAGGAGCAGGAAAAAGCCAAAAATTTCAGAATTGCACCTTGCAATGCGGAGAAATTACTGTTTGTGCATTTACAATATTCATTGATTTTTGCCATTGAAAAACATCATGTTATTCATATACCAGAAATGATTGAAGCTACTGACTGAATGAAAGGAGCTGGCATCTCACTCTCTTTGAATCTTCTTTATCATGCAAAGAGGAGCAGGAAAAAGCAAAAAATTTCAGAATTGCACCTTGCAATGCGGAGAAATTACTGTTTGTGCATTTACAATATTCATTGATTTTTGCCATTGAAAAACGTCCAGAAATGATTGAAGCTACTGACTGAATGAAAGGAGCTGGCATCTCACTCTCTTTGAATCTTCTTTATCATGCTAAGAGGAGCAGGAAAAAGCAAAAAATTTCAGAATTGCACCTTGCAATGCGGAGAAATTACTGTTTGTGCATTTACAATATTCACTGATTTTTGCCATTGAAAAACGTCCAGAAATGATTGAAGCAACTGACTGAATGAAAGGAGCTGGCATCTCACTCTCTTTGAATCTTCTTTATCATGCTAAGAGGAGCAGGAAAAAGCAAAAAATTTCAGAATTGCACCTTGCAATGCGGAGAAATTACTGTTTGTGCATTTACAATATTCATTGATTTTTGCCATTGAAAAACGTCCAGAAATAATTGAAGCTACTGACTGAATGAAAGGAGCTGGCATCTCACTCTCTTTGAATCTTCTTTATCATGCTAAGAGGAGCAGGAAAAAGCAAAAAATTTCAGAATTGCAACTTGCAATGCGGAGAAATTACTGTTTGTGCATTTACAATATTCATTGATTTTTGCCATTGAAAAACATCATGTTATTCATATACCAGAAATGTTTGAAGCTACTGACTGAATGAAAGGAGCTGGCATCTCACTCTCTTTGAATCTTCTTTATCATGCTAAGAGGAGCAGGAAAAAGCAAAACATTTCAGAATTGCACCTTGCAATGCGGAGAAATTACTGTTTGTGCATTTACAATATTCATTGATTTTTGCCATTGAAAAATGTCCAGAAATGATTGAAGCTGCTGACTGAATGAAAGGAGCTGGCATCTCACTCTCTTTGAATCTTCTTTATCATGCTAAGAGGAGCAGGAAAAAGCAAAAAATTTCAGAATTGCACCTTGCAATGCGGAGAAATTACTGTTTGTGCATTTACAATATTCATTGATTTTTGCCATTGAAAAACATCATGTTATTCATATACCAGAAATGATTGAAGCTACTGACTGAATGAAAGGAGCTGGCATCTCACTCTCTTTGAATCTTCTTTATCATGCTAAGAGGAGCAGGAAAAAGCAAAAAATTTCAGAATTGCACCTTGCAATGCGGAGAAATTACTGTTTGTGCATTTACAATATTCATTGATTTTTGCCATTGAAAAACGTCCAGAAATGAGTGAAGCTACTGACTGAATGAAAGGAGCTGGCATCTCACTCTCTTTGAATCTTCTTTATCATGCTAAGAGGAGCAGGAAAAAGCAAAAAATTTCAGAATTGCACCTTGCAATGCGGAGAAATTACTGTTTGTGCATTTACAATATTCATTGATTTTTGCCATTGAAAAACGTCCAGAAATGATTGAAGCTACTGACTGAATGAAAGGAGCTGGCATCTCACTCTCTTTGAATCTTCTTTATCATGCTAAGAGGAGCAGGAAAAAGCAAAAAATTTCAGAATTGCACCTTGCAATGCGGAGAAATTACTGTTTGTGCATTTACAATATTCATTGATTTTTGCCATTGAAAAACATCATGTTATTCATATACCAGAAATGTTTGAAGCTACTGACTGAATGAAAGGAGCTGGCATCTCACTCTCTTTGAATCTTCTTTATCATGCTAAGAGGAGCAGGAAAAAGCAAAAAATTTCAGAATTGCACCTTGCAATGCGGAGAAATTACTGTTTGTGCATTTACAATATTCATTGATTTTTGCCATTGAAAAATGTCCAGAAATGATTGAAGCTGCTGACTGAATGAAAGGAGCTGGCATCTCACTCTCTTTGAATCTTCTTTATCATGCTAAGAGGAGCAGGAAAAAGCAAAAAATTTCAGAATTGCACCTTGCAATGCGGAGAAATTACTGTTTGTGCATTTACAATATTCATTGATTTTTGCCATTGAAAAACATCATGTTATTCATATACCAGAAATGATTGAAGCTACTGACTGAATGAAAGGAGCTGGCATCTCACTCTCTTTGAATCTTCTTTATCATGCTAAGAGGAGCAGGAAAAAGCAAAAAATTTCAGAATTGCACCTTGCAATGCGGAGAAATTACTGTTTGTGCATTTACAATATTCATTGATTTTTGCCATTGAAAAACGTCCAGAAATGATTGAAGCTACTGACTGAATGAAAGGAGCTGGCATCTCACTCTCTTTGAATCTTCTTTATCATGCTAAGAGGAGCAGGAAAAAGCAAAAAATTTCAGAATTGCACCTTGCAATGCGGAGAAATTACTGTTTGTGCATTTACAATATTCATTGATTTTTGCCATTGAAAAACGTCCAGAAATGATTGAAGCTACTGACTGAATGAAAGGAGCTGGCATCTCACTCTCTTTGAATCTTCTTTATCATGCTAAGAGGAGCAGGAAAAAGCAAAAAATTTCAGAATTGCACCTTGCAATGCGGAGAAATTACTGTTTGTGCATTTACAATATTCATTGATTTTTGCCATTGAAAAACATCATGTTATTCATATACCAGAAATGTTTGAAGCTACTGACTGAATGAAAGGAGCTGGCATCTCACTCTCTTTGAATCTTCTTTATCATGCTAAGAGGAGCAGGAAAAAGCAAAAAATTTCAGAATTGCACCTTGCAATGCGGAGAAATTACTGTTTGTGCATTTACAATATTCATTGATTTTTGCCATTGAAAAACGTCCAGAAATGATTGAAGCTACTGACTGAATGAAAGGAGCTGGCATCTCACTCTCTTTGAATCTTCTTTATCATGCTAAGAGGAGCAGGAAAAAGCAAAAAATTTCAGAATTGCACCTTGCAATGCGGAGAAATTACTGTTTGTGCATTTACAATATTCATTGATTTTTGCCATTGAAAAACATCATGTTATTCATATACCAGAAATGATTGAAGCTACTGACTGAATGAAAGGAGCTGGCATCTCGCTCTCTTTGAATCTTCTTTATCATGCTAAGAGGAGCAGGAAAAAGCAAAAAATTTCAGAATTGCACCTTGCAATGCGGAGAAATTACTGTTTGTGCATTTACAATATTCATTGATTTTTGCCATTGAAAAACGTCCAGAAATGATTGAAGCTACTGACTGAATGAAAGGAGCTGGCATCTCACTCTCTTTGAATCTTCTTTATCATGCTAAGAGGAGCAGGAAAAAGCAAAAAATTTCAGAATTGCACCTTGCAATGTGGAGAAATTACTGTTTGTGCATTTACAATATTCATTGATTTTTGCCATTGAAAAACATCATGTTATTCATATACCAGAAATGATTGAAGCTACTGACTGAATGAAAGGAGCTGGCATCTCACTCTCTTTGAATCTTCTTTATCATGCTAAGAGGAGCAGGAAAAAGCAAAAAATTTCAGAATTGCACCTTGCAATGCGGAGAAATTACTGTTTGTGCATTTACAATATTCATTGATTTTTGCCATTGAAAAACGTCCAGAAATGATTGAAGCTACTGACTGAATGAAAGGAGCTGGCATCTCACTCTCTTTGAATCTTCTTTATCATGCTAAGAGGAGCAGGAAAAAGCAAAAAATTTCAGAATTGCACCTTGCAATGCGGAGAAATTACTGTTTGTGCTTTTACAATATTCATTGATTTTTGCCATTGAAAAACATCATGTTATTCATATACCAGAAATGTTTGAAGCTACTGACTGAATGAAAGGAGCTGGCATCTCACTCTCTTTGAATCTTCTTTATCATGCTAAGAGGAGCAGGAAAAAGCAAAAAATTTCAGAATTGCAACTTGCAATGCGGAGAAATTACTGTTTGTGCATTTACAATATTCATTGATTTTTGCCATTGAAAAACATCATGTTATTCATATACCAGAAATGATTGAAGCTACTGACTGAATGAAAGGAGCTGGCATCTCACTCTCTTTGAATCTTCTTTATCATGCTAAGAGGAGCAGGAAAAAGCAAAAAATTTCAGAATTGCACCTTGCAATGCGGAGAAATTACTGTTTGTGCATTTACAATATTCATTGATTTTTGCCATTGAAAAACATCATGTTATTCATATACCAGAAATGTTTGAAGCTACTGACTGAATGAAAGGAGCTGGCATCGCACTCTCTTTGAATCTTCTTTATCATGCTAAGAGGAGCAGGAAAAAGCAAAAAATTTCAGAATTGCACCTTGCAATGCGGAGAAATTACTGTTTGTGCCTTTACAATATTCATTGATTTTTGCCATTGAAAAACGTCCAGAAATGATTGAAGCTACTGACTGAATGAAAGGAGCTGGCATCTCACTCTCTTTGAATCTTCTTTATCATGCTAAGAGGAGCAGGAAAATGCAAGAAATTTCAGAATTGCACCTTGCAATGCGGAGAAATTACTGTTTGTGCATTTACAATATTCATTGATTTTTGCCATTGAAAAACATCCAGAAATGATTGAAGCTACTGACTGAATGAAAGGAGCTGGCATCTCACTCTCTTTGAATCTTCTTTATCATGCTAAGAGGAGCAGGAAAAAGCCAAAAATTTCAGAATTGCACCTTGCAATGCGGAGAAATTACTGTTTGTGCATTTACAATATTCATTGATTTTTGCCATTGAAAAACATCATGTTATTCATATACCAGAAATGATTGAAGCTACTGACTGAATGAAAGGAGCTGGCATCTCACTCTCTTTGAATCTTCTTTATCATGCAAAGAGGAGCAGGAAAAAGCAAAAAATTTCAGAATTGCACCTTGCAATGCGGAGAAATTACTGTTTGTGCATTTACAATATTCATTGATTTTTGCCATTGAAAAACGTCCAGAAATGATTGAAGCTACTGACTGAATGAAAGGAGCTGGCATCTCACTCTCTTTGAATCTTCTTTATCATGCTAAGAGGAGCAGGAAAAAGCAAAAAATTTCAGAATTGCACCTTGCAATGCGGAGAAATTACTGTTTGTGCATTTACAATATTCACTGATTTTTGCCATTGAAAAACGTCCAGAAATGATTGAAGCAACTGACTGAATGAAAGGAGCTGGCATCTCACTCTCTTTGAATGTTCTTTATCATGCTAAGAGGAGCAGGAAAAAGCAAAAAATTTCAGAATTGCACCTTGCAATGCGGAGAAATTACTGTTTGTGCATTTACAATATTCATTGATTTTTGCCATTGAAAAACGTCCAGAAATAATTGAAGCTACTGACTGAATGAAAGGAGCTGGCATCTCACTCTCTTTGAATCTTCTTTATCATGCTAAGAGGAGCAGGAAAAAGCAAAAAATTTCAGAATTGCAACTTGCAATGCGGAGAAATTACTGTTTGTGCATTTACAATATTCATTGATTTTTGCCATTGAAAAACATCATGTTATTCATATACCAGTAATGATTGAAGCTACTGACTGAATGAAAGGAGCTGGAATCTCACTCTCTTTGAATCTTCTTTATCATGCTAAGAGGAGCAGGAAAAAGCAAAAAATTTCAGAATGGCACCTTGCAATGCGGAGAAATTACTGTTTGTGCATTTACAATATTCATTGATTTTTGCCATTGAAAAACGTCCAGAAATGATTGAAGCTACTGACTGAATGAAAGGAGCTGGCATCTCACTCTCTTTGAATCTTCTTTATCATGCTAAGAGGAGCAGGAAAAAGCAAAAAATTTCAGAATTGCACCTTGCAATGCGGAGAAATTACTGTTTGTGCTTTTACAATATTCATTGATTTTTGCCATTGAAACACATCATGTTATTCATATACCAGAAATGTTTGAAGCTACTGACTGAATGAAAGGAGCTGGCATCTCACTCTCTTTGAATCTTCTTTATCATGCTAAGAGGAGCAGGAAAAAGCAAAAAATTTCAGAATTGCACCTTGCAATGCGGAGAAATTACTGTTTGTGCATTTACAATATTCATTGATTTTTGCCATTGAAAAACGTCCAGAAATAATTGAAGCTACTGACTGAATGAAAGGAGCTGGCATCTCACTCTCTTTGAATCTTCTTTATCATGCTAAGAGGAGCAGGAAAAAGCAAAAAATTTCAGAATTGCAACTTGCAATGCGGAGAAATTACTGTTTGTGCATTTACAATATTCATTGATTTTTGCCATTGAAAAACATCATGTTATTCATATACCAGTAATGATTGAAGCTACTGACTGAATGAAAGGAGCTGGAATCTCACTCTCTTTGAATCTTCTTTATCATGCTAAGAGGAGCAGGAAAAAGCAAAAAATTTCAGAATGGCACCTTGCAATGCGGAGAAATTACTGTTTGTGCATTTACAATATTCATTGATTTTTGCCATTGAAAAACGTCCAGAAATGATTGAAGCTACTGACTGAATGAAAGGAGCTGGCATCTCACTCTCTTTGAATCTTCTTTATCATGCTAAGAGGAGCAGGAAAAAGCAAAAAATTTCAGAATTGCACCTTGCAATGCGGAGAAATTACTGTTTGTGCTTTTACAATATTCATTGATTTTTGCTATTGAAACACATCATGTTATTCATATACCAGAAATGTTTGAAGCTACTGACTGAATGAAAGGAGCTGGCATCTCACTCTCTTTGAATCTTCTTTATCATGCTAAGAGGAGCAGGAAAAAGCAAAACATTTCAGAATTGCACCTTGCAATGCGGAGAAATTACTGTTTGTGCATTTACAATATTCATTGATTTTTGCCATTGAAAAATGTCCAGAAATGATTGAAGCTGCTGACTGAATGAAAGGAGCTGGCATCTCACTCTCTTTGAATCTTCTTTATCATGCTAAGAGGAGCAGGAAAAAGCAAAAAATTTCAGAATTGCACCTTGCAATGCGGAGAAATTACTGTTTGTGCATTTACAATATTCATTGATTTTTGCCATTGAAAAACATCATGTTATTCATATACCAGAAATGATTGAAGCTACTGACTGAATGAAAGGAGCTGGCATCTCACTCTCTTTGAATCTTCTTTATCATGCTAAGAGGAGCAGGAAAAAGCAAAAAATTTCAGAATTGCACCTTGCAATGCGGAGAAATTACTGTTTGTGCATTTACAATATTCATTGATTTTTGCCATTGAAAAACGTCCAGAAATGATTGAAGCTACTGACTGAATGAAAGGAGCTGGCATCTCACTCTCTTTGAATCTTCTTTATCATGCTAAGAGGAGCAGGAAAAAGCAAAAAATTTCAGAATTGCACCTTGCAATGCGGAGAAATTACTGTTTGTGCATTTACAATATTCATTGATTTTTGCCATTGAAAAACGTCCAGAAATGATTGAAGCTACTGACTGAATGAAAGGAGCTGGCATCTCACTCTCTTTGAATCTTCTTTATCATGCTAAGAGGAGCAGGAAAAAGCAAAAAATTTCAGAATTGCACCTTGCAATGCGGAGAAATTACTGTTTGTGCATTTACAATATTCATTGATTTTTGCCATTGAAAAACATCATGTTATTCATATACCAGAAATGTTTGAAGCTACTGACTGAATGAAAGGAGCTAGCATCTCACTCTCTTTGAATCTTCTTTATCAAGCTAAGAGGAGCAGGAAAAAGCAAAAAATTTCAGAATTGCACCTTGCAATGCGGAGAAATTACTGTTTGTGCATTTACAATATTCATTGATTTTTGCCATTGAAAAACGTCCAGAAATGATTGAAGCTACTGACTGAATGAAAGGAGCTGGCATCTCACTCTCTTTGAATCTTCTTTATCATGCTAAGAGGAGCAGGAAAAAGCAAAAAATTTCAGAATTTCACCTTGCAATGCGGAGAAATTACTGTTTGTGCATTTACAATATTCATTGATTTTTGCCATTGAAAAACATCATGTTATTCATATACCAGAAATGATTGAAGCTACTGACTGAATGAAAGGAGCTGGCATCTCGCTCTCTTTGAATCTTCTTTATCATGCTAAGAGGAGCAGGAAAAAGCAAAAAATTTCAGAATTGCACCTTGCAATGCGGAGAAATTACTGTTTGTGCATTTACAATATTCATTGATTTTTGCCATTGAAAAACGTCCAGAAGAGATTGAAGCTACTGACTGAATGAAAGGAGCTGGCATCTCACTCTCTTTGAATCTTCTTTATCATGCTAAGAGGAGCAGGAAAAAGCAAAAAATTTCAGAATTGCACCTTGCAATGTGGAGAAATTACTGTTTGTGCATTTACAATATTCATTGATTTTTGCCATTGAAAAACATCATGTTATTCATATACCAGAAATGATTGAAGCTACTGACTGAATGAAAGGAGCTGGCATCTCACTCTCTTTGAATCTTCTTTATCATGCTAAGAGGAGCAGGAAAAAGCAAAAAATTTCAGAATTGCACCTTGCAATGCGGAGAAATTACTGTTTGTGCATTTACAATATTCATTGATTTTTGCCATTGAAAAACGTCCAGAAATGATTGAAGCTACTGACTGAATGAAAGGAGCTGGCATCTCACTCTCTTTGAATCTTCTTTATCATGCTAAGAGGAGCAGGAAAAAGCAAAAAATTTCAGAATTGCACCTTGCAATGCGGAGAAATTACTGTTTGTGCTTTTACAATATTCATTGATTTTTGCCATTGAAAAACATCATGTTATTCAT
The DNA here is from genome assembly GCF_046119375.1 of Phyllobates terribilis. NCBI lineage: Eukaryota > Metazoa > Chordata > Amphibia > Anura > Dendrobatidae > Phyllobates > Phyllobates terribilis. The sequence goes on from NW_027364281.1 coordinate 38,794, forward strand.
ATACCAGAAATGTTTGAAGCTACTGACTGAATGAAAGGAGCTGGCATCTCACTCTCTTTGAATCTTCTTTATCATGCTAAGAGGAGCAGGAAAAAGCAAAAAATTTCAGAATTGCACCTTGCAATGCGGAGAAATTACTGTTTGTGCATTTACAATATTCATTGATTTTTGCCATTGAAAAACGTCCAGAAATGATTGAAGCTACTGACTGAATGAAAGGAGCTGGCATCTCACTCTCTTTGAATCTTCTTTATCATGCTAAGAGGAGCAGGAAAAAGCAAAAAATTTCAGAATTGCACCTTGCAATGCGGAGAAATTACTGTTTGTGCATTTACAATATTCATTGATTTTTGCCATTGAAAAACGTCCAGAAATGATTGAAGCTACTGACTGAATGAAAGGAGCTGGCATCTCACTCTCTTTGAATCTTCTTTATCATGCTAAGAGGAGCAGGAAAAAGCAAAAAATTTCAGAATTGCAACTTGCAATGCGGAGAAATTACTGTTTGTGCATTTACAATATTCATTGATTTTTGCCATTGAAAAACATCATGTTATTCATATACCAGAAATGATTGAAGCTACTGACTGAATGAAAGGAGCTGGCATCTCACTCTCTTTGAATCTTCTTTATCATGCTAAGAGGAGCAGGAAAAAGCAAAAAATTTCAGAATTGCACCTTGCAATGCGGAGAAATTACTGTTTGTGCATTTACAATATTCATTGATTTTTGCCATTGAAAAACGTCCAGAAATGATTGAAGCTACTGACTGAATGAAAGGAGCTGGCATCTCACTCTCTTTGAATCTTCTTTATCATGCTAAGAGGAGCAGGAAAAAGCAAAAAATTTCAGAATTGCACCTTGCAATGCGGAGAAATTACTGTTTGTGCATTTACAATATTCATTGATTTTTGCCATTGAAAAACGTCCAGAAATGATTGAAGCTACTGACTGAATGAAAGGAGCTGGCATCTCACTCTCTTTGAATCTTCTTTATCATGCTAAGAGGAGCAGGAAAAAGCAAAAAATTTCAGAATTGCACCTTGCAATGCGGAGAAATTACTGTTTGTGCATTTACAATATTCATTAATTTTTGCCATTGAAAAACATCATGTTATTCATATCCCAGAAATGTTTGAAGCTACTGACTGAATGAAAGAAGCTGGCATCTCACTCTCTTTGAATCTTCTTTATCATGCTAAGAGGAGCAGGAAAAAGCAAAAAATTTCAGAATTGCACCTTGCAATGCGGAGAAATTACTGTTTGTGCATTTACAATATTCATTGATTTTTGCCATTGAAAAACGTCCAGAAATGATTGAAGCTACTGACTGAATGAAAGGAGCTGGCATCTCACTCTCTTTGAATCTTCTTTATCATGCTAAGAGGAGCAGGAAAAAGCAAAAAATTTCAGAATTGCACCTTGCAATGCGGAGAAATTACTGTTTGTGCATTTACAATATTCATTGATTTTTGCCATTGAAAAACATCATGTTATTCATATACCAGAAATGATTGAAGCTACTGACTGAATGAAAGGAGCTGGCATCTCACTCTCTTTGAATCTTCTTTATCATGCTAAGAGGAGCAGGAAAAAGCAAAAAATTTCAGAATTGCACCTTGCAATGCGAAGAAATTACTGTTTGTGCATTTACAATATTCATTGATTTTTGCCATTGAAAAACGTCCAGAAATGATTGAAGCTACTGACTGAATGAAAGGAGCTGGCATCTCACTCTCTTTGAATCTTCTTTATCATGCTAAGAGGAGCAGGAAAATGCAAGAAATTTCAGAATTGCACCTTGCAATGCGGAGAAATTACTGTTTGTGCATTTACAATATTCATTGATTTTTGCCATTGAAAAACATCCAGAAATGATTGAAGCTACTGACTGAATGAAAGGAGCTGGCATCTCACTCTCTTTGAATCTTCTTTATCATGCTAAGAGGAGCAGGAAAAAGCCAAAAATTTCAGAATTGCACCTTGCAATGCGGAGAAATTACTGTTTGTGCATTTACAATATTCATTGATTTTTGCCATTGAAAAACATCATGTTATTCATATACCAGAAATGATTGAAGCTACTGACTGAATGAAAGGAGCTGGCATCTCACTCTCTTTGAATCTTCTTTATCATGCAAAGAGGAGCAGGAAAAAGCAAAAAATTTCAGAATTGCACCTTGCAGTGCGGAGAAATTACTGTTTGTGCATTTACAATATTCATTGATTTTTGCCATTGAAAAACGTCCAGAAATGATTGAAGCTACTGACTGAATGAAAGGAGCTGGCATCTCACTCTCTTTGAATCTTCTTTATCATGCTAAGAGGAGCAGGAAAAAGCAAAAAATTTCAGAATTGCACCTTGCAATGCGGAGAAATTACTGTTTGTGCATTTACAATATTCATTGATTTTTGCCATTGAAAAACGTCCAGAAATGATTGAAGCAACTGACTGAATGAAAGGAGCTGGCATCTCACTCTCTTTGAATCTTCTTTATCATGCTAAGAGGAGCAGGAAAAAGCAAAAAATTTCAGAATTGCACCTTGCAATGCGGAGAAATTACTGTTTGTGCATTTACAATATTCATTGATTTTTGCCATTGAAAAACGTCCAGAAATAATTGAAGCTACTGACTGAATGAAAGGAGCTGGCATCTCACTCTCTTTGAATCTTCTTTATCATGCTAAGAGGAGCAGGAAAAAGCAAAAAATTTCAGAATTGCAACTTGCAATGCGGAGAAATTACTGTTTGTGCATTTACAATATTCATTGATTTTTGCCATTGAAAAACATCATGTTATTCATATACCAGAAATGATTGAAGCTACTGACTGAATGAAAGGAGCTGGCATCTCACTCTCTTTGAATCTTCTTTATCATGCTAAGAGGAGCAGGAAAAAGCAAAAAATTTCAGAATTGCACCTTGCAATGCGGAGAAATTACTGTTTGTGCATTTACAATATTCATTGATTTTTGCCATTGAAAAACGTCCAGAAATGATTGAAGCTACTGACTGAATGAAAGGAGCTGGCATCTCACTCTCTTTGAATCTTCTTTATCATGCTAAGAGGAGCAGGAAAAAGCAAAAAATTTCAGAATTGCACCTTGCAATGCGGAGAAATTACTGTTTGTGCTTTTACAATATTCATTGATTTTTGCCATTGAAAAACATCATGTTATTCATATACCAGAAATGATTGAAGCTACTGACTGAATGAAAGGAGCTGGCATCTCGCTCTCTTTGAATCTTCTTTATCATGCTAAGAGGAGCAGGAAAAAGCAAAAAATTTCAGAATTGCACCTTGCAATGCGGAGAAATTACTGTTTGTGCATTTACAATATTCATTGATTTTTGCCATTGAAAAACGTCCAGAAATGATTGAAGCTACTGACTGAATGAAAGGAGCTGGCATCTCACTCTCTTTGAATCTTCTTTATCATGCTAAGAGGAGCAGGAAAAAGCAAAAAATTTCAGAATTGCACCTTGCAATGTGGAGAAATTACTGTTTGTGCATTTACAATATTCATTGATTTTTGCCATTGAAAAACATCATGTTATTCATATACCAGAAATGATTGAAGCTACTGACTGAATGAAAGGAGCTGGCATCTCACTCTCTTTGAATCTTCTTTATCATGCTAAGAGGAGCAGGAAAAAGCAAAAAATTTCAGAATTGCACCTTGCAATGCGGAGAAATTACTGTTTGTGCATTTACAATATTCATTGATTTTTGCCATTGAAAAACGTCCAGAAATGATTGAAGCTACTGACTGAATGAAAGGAGCTGGCATCTCACTCTCTTTGAATCTTCTTTATCATGCTAAGAGGAGCAGGAAAAAGCAAAAAATTTCAGAATTGCACCTTGCAATGCGGAGAAATTACTGTTTGTGCTTTTACAATATTCATTGATTTTTGCCATTGAAAAACATCATGTTATTCATATACCAGAAATGTTTGAAGCTACTGACTGAATGAAAGGAGCTGGCATCTCACTCTCTTTGAATCTTCTTTATCATGCTAAGAGGAGCAGGAAAAAGCAAAAAATTTCAGAATTGCAACTTGCAATGCGGAGAAATTACTGTTTGTGCATTTACAATATTCATTGATTTTTGCCATTGAAAAACGTCCAGAAATGATTGAAGCTACTGACTGAATGAAAGGAGCTGGCATCTCACTCTCTTTGAATCTTCTTTATCATGCTAAGAGGAGCAGGAAAAAGCAAAAAATTTCAGAATTGCACCTTGCAATGCGGAGAAATTACTGTTTGTGCATTTACAATATTCATTGATTTTTGCCATTGAAAAACGTCCAGAAATGATTGAAGCTACTGACTGAATGAAAGGAGCTGGCATCTCACTCTCTTTGAATCTTCTTTATCATGCTAAGAGGAGCAGGAAAAAGCAAAAAATTTCAGAATTGCAACTTGCAATGCGGAGAAATTACTGTTTGTGCATTTACAATATTCATTGATTTTTGCCATTGAAAAACATCATGTTATTCATATACCAGAAATGATTGAAGCTACTGACTGAATGAAAGGAGCTGGCATCTCACTCTCTTTGAATCTTCTTTATCATGCTAAGAGGAGCAGGAAAAAGCAAAAAATTTCAGAATTGCACCTTGCAATGCGGAGAAATTACTGTTTGTGCATTTACAATATTCATTGATTTTTGCCATTGAAAAACGTCCAGAAATGATTGAAGCTACTGACTGAATGAAAGGAGCTGGCATCTCACTCTCTTTGAATCTTCTTTATCATGCTAAGAGGAGCAGGAAAAAGCAAAAAATTTCAGAATTGCACCTTGCAATGCGGAGAAATTACTGTTTGTGCTTTTACAATATTCATTGATTTTTGCCATTGAAAAACATCATGTTATTCATATACCAGAAATGTTTGAAGCTACTGACTGAATGAAAGGAGCTGGCATCTCACTCTCTTTGAATCTTCTTTATCATGCTAAGAGGAGCAGGAAAAAGCAAAAAATTTCAGAATTGCACCTTGCAATGCGGAGAAATTACTGTTTGTGCATTTACAATATTCATTGATTTTTGCCATTGAAAAACGTCCAGAAATGATTGAAGCTACTGACTGAATGAAAGGAGCTGGCATCTCACTCTCTTTGAATCTTCTTTATCATGCTAAGAGGAGCAGGAAAAAGCAAAAAATTTCAGAATTGCACCTTGCAATGCGGAGAAATTACTGTTTGTGCATTTACAATATTCATTGATTTTTGCCATTGAAAAACGTCCAGAAATGATTGAAGCTACTGACTGAATGAAAGGAGCTGGCATCTCACTCTCTTTGAATCTTCTTTATCATGCTAAGAGGAGCAGGAAAAAGCAAAAAATTTCAGAATTGCACCTTGCAATGCGGAGAAATTACTGTTTGTGCATTTACAATATTCATTGATTTTTGCCATTGAAAAACATCATGTTATTCATATACCAGAAATGATTGAAGCTACTGACTGAATGAAAGGAGCTGGCATCTTACTCTCTTTGAATCTTCTTTGTCATGCTAAGAGGAGCAGGAAAAAGCAAAAAATTTCAGAATTGCACCTTGCAATGCGGAGAAATTACTGTTTGAGCATTTACAATATTCATTGATTTTTGCCATTGAAAAACGTCCAGAAATGATTGAAGCTACTGACTGAATGAAAGGAGCTGGCATCTCACTCTCTTTGAATCTTCTTTATCATGCTAAGAGGAGCAGGAAAAAGCAAAAAATTTCAGAATTGCACCTTGCAATGCGGAGAAATTACTGTTTGTGCATTTACAATATTCATTGATTTTTGCCATTGAAAAACGTCCAGAAATGATTGAAGCTACTGAATGAATGAAAGGAGCTGGCATCTCACTCTCTTTGAATCTTCTTTATCATGCTAAGAGGAGCAGGAAAAAGCAAAAAATTTCAGAATTGCACCTTGCAATGCGGAGAAATTACTGTTTGTGCATTTACAATATTCATTGATTTTTGCCATTGAAAAACATCATGTTATTCATATACCAGAAATGTTTGTAGCTACTGACTGAATGAAAGGAGCTGGCATCTCACTCTCTTTGAATCTTCTTTATCATGCTAAGAGGAGCAGGAAAAAGCAAAAAATTTCAGAATTGCACCTTGCAATGCGGAGAAATTACTGTTTGTGCATTTACAATATTCATTGATTTTTGCCATTGAAAAACGTCCAGAAATGATTGAAGCTACTGACTGAATGAAAGGAGCTGGCATCTCACTCTCTTTGAATCTTCTTTATCATGCTAAGAGGAGCAGGAAAAAGCAAAAAATTTCAGAATTGCACCTTGCAATGCGGAGAAATTACTGTTTGTGCATTTACAATATTCATTGATTTTTGCCATTGAAAAACATCCAGAAATGATTGAAGCTACTGACTGAATGAAAGGAGCTGGCATCTCACTCTCTTTGAATCTTCTTTATCATGCTAAGAGGAGCAGGAAAAAGCAAAAAATTTCAGAATTGCACCTTGCAATGCGGAGAAATTACTCTTTGTGCATTTACAATATTCATTGATTTTTGCCATTGAAAAACATCATGTTATTCATATACCAGAAATGTTTGAAGCTACTGACTGAATGAAAGGAGCTGGCATCTCACTCTCTTTGAATCTTCTTTATCATGCTAAGAGGAGCAGGAAAAAGCAAAAAATTTCAGAATTGCACCTTGCAATGCGGAGAAATTACTGTTTGTGCATTTACAATATTCATTGATTTTTGCCATTGAAAAACATCATGTTATTCATATACCAGAAATGTTTGAAGCTACTGACTGAATGAAAGGAGCTGGCATCTCACTCTCTTTGAATCTTCTTTATCATGCTAAGAGGAGCAGGAAAAAGCAAAAAATTTCAGAATTGCACCTTGCAATGCGGAGAAATTACTGTTTGTGCATTTACAATATTCATTGATTTTTGCCATTGAAAAACGTCCAGAAATGATTGAAGCTACTGACTGAATGAAAGGAGCTGGCATCTCACTCTCTTTGAATCATCTTTATCATGCTAAGAGGAGCAGGAAAAAGCAAAAAATTTCAGAATTGCACCTTGCAATGCGGAGAAATTACTGTTTGTGCATTTACAATATTCATTGATTTTTGCCATTGAAAAACATCATGTTATTCATATACCAGAAATGATTGAAGCTACTGACTGAATGAAAGGAGCTGGCATCTCGCTCTCTTTGAATCTTCTTTATCATGCTAAGAGGAGCAGGAAAAAGCAAAAAATTTCAGAATTGCACCTTGCAATGCGGAGAAATTACTGTTTGTGCATTTACAATATTCATTGTTTTTTGCCATTGAAAAACGTCCAGAAATGATTGAAGCTACTGACTGAATGAAAGGAGCTGTCATCTCACTCTCTTTGAATCTTCTTTATCATGCTAAGAGGAGCAGGAAAAAGCAAAAAATTTCAGAATTGCACCTTGCAATGTGGAGAAATTACTGTTTGTGCATTTACAATATTCATTGATTTTTGCCATTGAAAAACATCATGTTATTCATATACCAGAAATGATTGAAGCTACTGACTGAATGAAAGGAGCTGGCATCTCACTCTCTTTGAATCTTCTTTATCATGCTAAGAGGAGCAGGAAAAAGCAAAAAATTTCAGAATTGCACCTTGCAATGCGGAGAAATTACTGTTTGTGCATTTACAATATTCATTGATTTTTGCCATTGAAAAACGTCCAGAAATGATTGAAGCTACTGACTGAATGAAAGGAGCTGGCATCTCACTCTCTTTGAATCTTCTTTATCATGCTAAGAGGAGCAGGAAAAAGCAAAAAATTTCAGAATTGCACCTTGCAATGCGGAGAAATTACTGTTTGTGCATTTACAATATTCATTGATTTTTGCCATTGAAAAACATCATGTTATTCATATACCAGAAATGATTGAAGCTACTGACTGAATGAAAGGAGCTGGCATCTTACTCTCTTTGAATCTTCTTTGTCATGCTAAGAGGAGCAGGAAAAAGCAAAAAATTTCAGAATTGCACCTTGCAATGCGGAGAAATTACTGTTTGTGCATTTACAATATTCATTGATTTTTGCCATTGAAAAACGTCCAGAAATGATTGAAGCTACTGACTGAATGAAAGGAGCTGGCATCTCACTCTCTTTGAATCTTCTTTATCATGCTAAGAGGAGCAGGAAAAAGCAAAAAATTTCAGAATTGCACCTTGCAATGCGGAGAAATTACTGTTTGTGCATTTACAATATTCATTGATTTTTGCCATTGAAAAACGTCCAGAAATGATTGAAGCTACTGACTGAATGAAAGGAGCTGGCATCTCACTCTCTTTGAATCTTGTTTATCATGCTAAGAGGAGCAGGAAAAAGCAAAAAATTTCAGAATTGCACCTTGCAATGCGGAGAAATTACTGTTTGTGCATTTACAATATTCATTGATTTTTGCCATTGAAAAACATCGTTATTCATATACCAGAAATGTTTGTAGCTACTGACTGAATGAAAGGAGCTGGCATCTCACTCTCTTTGAATCTTCTTTATCATGCTAAGAGGAGCAGGAAAAAGCAAAAAATTTCAGAATTGCACCTTGCAATGCGGAGAAATTACTGTTTGTGCATTTACAATATTCATTGATTTTTGCCATTGAAAAACGTCCAGAAATGATTGAAGCTACTGACTGAATGAAAGGAGCTGGCATCTCACTCTCTTTGAATCTTCTTTATCATGCTAAGAGGAGCAGGAAAAAGCAAAAAATTTCAGAATTGCACCTTGCAATGTGGAGAAATTACTGTTTGTGCATTTACAATATTCATTGATTTTTGCCATTGAAAAACATCATGTTATTCATATACCAGAAATGATTGAAGCTACTGACTGAATGAAAGGAGCTGGCATCTCACTCTCTTTGAATCTTCTTTATCATGCTAAGAGGAGCAGGAAAAAGCAAAAAATGTCAGAATTGCACCTTGCAATGCGGAGAAATTACTGTTTGTGCATTTACAATATTCATTGATTTTTGCCATTGAAAAACGTCCAGAAATGATTGAAGCTACTGACTGAATGAAAGGAGCTGGCATCTCACTCTCTTTGAATCTTCTTTATCATGCTAAGAGGAGCAGGAAAAAGCAAAAAATTTCAGAATTGCACCTTGCAATGCGGAGAAATTACTGTTTGTGCTTTTACAATATTCATTGATTTTTGCCATTGAAAAACATCATGTTATTCATATACCAGAAATGTTTGAAGCTACTGACTGAATGAAAGGAGCTGGCATCTCACTCTCTTTGAATCTTCTTTATCATGCTAAGAGGAGCAGGAAAAAGCAAAAAATTTCAGAATTGCACCTTGCAATGCGGAGAAATTACTGTTTGTGCATTTACAATATTCATTGATTTTTGCCATTGAAAAACGTCCAGAAATGATTGAAGCTACTGACTGAATGAAAGGAGCTGGCATCTCACTCTCTTTGAATCTTCTTTATCATGCTAAGAGGAGCAGGAAAAAGCAAAAAATTTCAGAATTGCACCTTGCAATGCGGAGAAATTACTGTTTGTGCATTTACAATATTCATTGATTTTTGCCATTGAAAAACGTCCAGAAATGATTGAAGCTACTGACTGAATGAAAGGAGCTGGCATCTCACTCTCTTTGAATCTTCTTTATCATGCTAAGAGGAGCAGGAAAAAGCAAAAAATTTCAGAATTGCAACTTGCAATGCGGAGAAATTACTGTTTGTGCATGTACAATATTCATTGATTTTTGCCATTGAAAAACATCATGTTATTCATATACCAGAAATGATTGAAGCTACTGACTGAATGAAAGGAGCTGGCATCTCACTCTCTTTGAATCTTCTTTATCATGCTAAGAGGAGCAGGAAAAAGCAAAAAATTTCAGAATTGCACCTTGCAATGCGGAGAAATTACTGTTTGTGCATTTACAATATTCATTGATTTTTGCCATTGAAAAACGTCCAGAAATGATTGAAGCTACTGACTGAATGAAAGGAGCTGGCATCTCACTCTCTTTGAATCTTCTTTATCATGCTAAGAGGAGCAGGAAAAAGCAAAAAATTTCAGAATTGCACCTTGCAATGCGGAGAAATTACTGTTTGTGCTTTTACAATATTCATTGATTTTTGCCATTGAAAAACATCATATTATTCATATACCAGAAATGTTTGAAGCTACTGACTGAATGAAAGGAGCTGGCATCTCACTCTCTTTGAATCTTCTTTATCATGCTAAGAGGAGCAGGAAAAAGCAAAAAATTTCAGAATTGCACCTTGCAATGCGGAGAAATTACTGTTTGTGCATTTACAATATTCATTGATTTTTGCCATTGAAAAACGTCCAGAAATGATTGAAGCTACTGACTGAATGAAAGGAGCTGGCATCTCACTCTCTTTGAATCTTCTTTATCATGCTAAGAGGAGCAGGAAAAAGCAAAAAATTTCAGAATTGCACCTTGCAATGCGGAGAAATTACTGTTTGTGCATTTACAATATTCATTGATTTTTGCCATTGAAAAACGTCCAGAAATGATTGAAGCTACTGACTGAATGAAAGGAGCTGGCATCTCACTCTCTTTGAATCTTCTTTATCATGCTAAGAGGAGCAGGAAAAAGCAAAAAATTTCAGAATTGCACCTTGCAATGCGGAGAAATTACTGTTTGTGCATTTACAATATTCATTGATTTTTGCCATTGAAAAACATCATGTTATTCATATACCAGAAATGATTGAAGCTACTGACTGAATGAAAGGAGCTGGCATCTTACTCTCTTTGAATCTTCTTTGTCATGCTAAGAGGAGCAGGAAAAAGCAAAAAATTTCAGAATTGCACCTTGCAATGCGGAGAAATTACTGTTTGTGCATTTACAATATTCATTGATTTTTGCCATTGAAAAACGTCCAGAAATGATTGAAGCTACTGACTGAATGAAAGGAGCTGGCATCTCACTCTCTTTGAATCTTCTTTATCATGCTAAGAGGAGCAGGAAAAAGCAAAAAATTTCAGAATTGCACCTTGCAATGCGGAGAAATTACTCTTTGTGCATTTACAATATTCATTGATTTTTGCCATTGAAAAACGTCCAGAAATGATTGAAGCTACTGACTGAATGAAAGGAGCTGGCATCTCACTCTCTTTGAATCTTCTTTATCATGCTAAGAGGAGCAGGAAAAAGCAAAAAATTTCAGAATTGCACCTTGCAATGCGGAGAAATTACTGTTTGTGCATTTACAATATTCATTGATTTTTGCCATTGAAAAACATCATGTTATTCATATACCAGAAATGTTTGTAGCTACTGACTGAATGAAAGGAGCTGGCATCTCACTCTCTTTGAATCTTCTTTATCATGCTAAGAGGAGCAGGAAAAAGCAAAAAATTTCAGAATTGCACCTTGCAATGCAGAGAAATTACTGTTTGTGCATTTACAATATTCATTGATTTTTGCCATTGAAAAACGTCCAGAAATGATTGAAGCTACTGACTGAATGAAAGGAGCTGGCATCTCACTCTCTTTGAATCTTCTTTATCATGCTAAGAGGAGCAGGAAAAAGCAAAAAATTTCAGAATTGCACCTTGCAATGCGGAGAAATTACTGTTTGTGCATTTACAATATTCATTGATTTTTGCCATTGAAAAACGTCCAGAAATGATTGAAGCTACTGACTGAATGAAAGGAGCTGGCATCTCACTCTCTTTGAATCTTCTTTATCATGCTAAGAGGAGCAGGAAAAAGCAAAAAATTTCAGAATTGCACCTTGCAATGCGGAGAAATTACTCTTTGTGCATTTACAATATTCATTGATTTTTGCCATTGAAAAACATCATGTTATTCATATACCAGAAATGTTTGAAGCTACTGACTGAATGAAAGGAGCTGGCATCTCACTCTCTTTGAATCTTCTTTATCATGCTAAGAGGAGCAGGAAAAAGCAAAAAATTTCAGAATTGCACCTTGCAATGCGGAGAAATTACTGTTTGTGCATTTACAATATTCATTGATTTTTGCCATTGAAAAACATCATGTTATTCATATACCAGAAATGTTTGAAGCTACTGACTGAATGAAAGGAGCTGGCATCTCACTCTCTTTGAATCTTCTTTATCATGCTAAGAGGAGCAGGAAAAAGCAAAAAATTTCAGAATTGCACCTTGCAATGTGGAGAAATTACTGTTTGTGCATTTACAATATTCATTGATTTTTACCATTGAAAAACGTCCAGAAATGATTGAAGCTACTGACTGAATGAAAGTAGCTGGCATCTCACTCTCTTTGAATCTTCTTTATCATGCTAAGAGGAGCAGGAAAAAGCAAAAAATTTCAGACTTGCACCTTGCAATGCGGAGAAATTACTATTTGTGCATTTACAATATTCATTGATTTTTGCCATTGAAAAACGTCCAGAAATGATTGAAGCTACTGACTGAATGAAAGGAGCTGGCATCTCACTCTCTTTGAATCTTCTTTATCATGCTAAGAGGAGCAGGAAAAAGCAAAAAATTTCAGAATTGCACCTTGCAATGCGGAGAAATTACTGTTTGTGCATTTACAATATTCATTGATTTTTGCCATTGAAAAACGTCCAGAAATGATTGAAGCTACTGACTGAATGAAAGGAGCTGGCATCTCACTCTCTTTGAATCTTCTTTATCATGCTAAGAGGAGCAGGAAAAATCAAAAAATTTCAGAATTGCACCTTGCAATGCGGAGAAATTACTGTTTGTGCATTTACAATATTCAATGATTTTTGCCATTGAAAAACATGTTATTCATATACCAGAAATGTTTGAAGCTACTGACTGAATGAAAGGAGCTGGCACCTCACTCTCTTTGAATCTTCTTTATCATGCTAAGAGGAGCGGGAAAAAGCAAAAAATTTCAGAATTGCACCTTGCAATGCGGAGAAATTACTGTTTGTGCATTTACAATATTCATTGATTTTTGCCATTGAAAAACATCCAGAAATGATTGAAGGTACTGACTGAATGAAAGGAGCTGGCATCTCACTCTCTTTGAATCTTCTTTATCATGCTAAGAGGAGCAGGAAAAAGCAAAAAATTTCAGAATTGCACTTTGCAATGCGGAGAAATTACTGTTTGTGCATTTACAATATTCATTGATTTTTGCCATTGAAAAACGTCCAGAAATGATTGAAGCTACTGACTGAATGAAAGGAGCTGGCATCTCACTCTCTTTGAATCTTCTTTATCATGCTAAGAGGAGCAGGAAAAAGCCAAAAATTTCAGAATTGCACCTTGCAATGCGGAGAAATTACAGTTTGTGCATTTACAATATTCATTGATTTTTGCCATTGAAAAACATCCAGAAATGATTGAAGCTACTGACTGAATGAAAGGAGCTGGCATCTCACTCTCTTTGAATATTCTTTATCATGCTAAGAGGAGCAGGAAAAAGCAAAAAATTTCAGAATTGCACCTTGCAATGCGGAGAAATTACTGTTTGTGCATTTACAATATTCATTGATTTTTGCCATTGAAAAACATCATGTTATTCATATACCAGAAATGTTTGAAGCTACTGACTGAATGAAAGGAGCTGGCATCTCACTCTCTTTGAATCTTCTTTATCATGCTAAGAGGAGCAGGAAAAAGCAAAAAATTTCAGAATTGCACCTTGCAATGCGGAGAAATTACTGTTTGTGCATTTACAATATTCATTGATTTTTGCCATTGAAAAACATCATGTTATTCATATACCAGAAATGTTTGAAGCTACTGACTGAATGCAAGGAGCTGGCATCTCACTCTCTGAATCTTCTTTATCATGCTAAGAGGAGCAGGAAAAAGCAAAAAATTTCAGAATTGCACCTTGCAATGTGGAGAAATTACTGTTTGTGCATTTACAATATTCATTGATTTTTACCATTGAAAAACGTCCAGAAATGATTGAAGCTACTGACTGAATGAAAGTAGCTGGCATCTCACTCTCTTTGAATCTTCTTTATCATGCTAAGAGGAGCAGGAAAAAGCAAAAAATTTCAGAATTGCACCTTGCAATGCAGAGAAATTACTGTTTGTGCATTTACAATATTCATTGATTTTTGCCATTGAAAAACATCATGTTATTCATATACCAGAAATGTTTGAAGCTACTGACTGAATGAAAGGAGCTGGCATCTCACTCTCTTTGAATCTTCTTTATCATGCTAAGAGGAGCAGGAAAAAGCAAAAAATTTCAGAATTGCACCTTGCAATGTGGAGAAATTACTGTTTGTGCATTTACAATATTCATTGATTTTTACCATTGAAAAACGTCCAGAAATGATTGAAGCTACTGACTGAATGAAAGTAGCTGGCATCTCACTCTCTTTGAATCTTCTTTATCATGCTAAGAGGAGCAGGAAAAAGCAAAAAATTTCAGAATTGCACCTTGCAATGCGGAGAAATTACTGTTTGTGCATTTACAATATTCATTGATTTTTGCCATTGAAAAACATCATGTTATTCATATACCAGAAATGATTGAAGCTACTGACTGAATGAAAGGAGCTGGCATCTCACTCTCTTTGAATCTTCTTTATCATGCTAAGAGGAGCAGGAAAAAGCAAAAAATTTCAGAATTGCACCTTGCAATGCGGAGAAATTACTGTTTGTGCATTTACAATATTCATTGATTTTTGCCATTGAAAAACGTCCAGAAATGATTGAAGCTACTGACTGAATGAAAGGAACTGGCATCTCACTCTCTTTGAATCTTCTTTATCATGCTAAGAGGAGCAGGAAAAAGCAAAAAATTTCAGAATTGCACCTTGCAATGCGGAGAAATTACTGTTTGTGCATTTACAAAATTCATTGATTTTTGCCATTGAAAAACATCATGTTATTCATATACCAGAAATGTTTGAAGCTACTGACTGAATGAAAGGAGCTGACATCTCACTCTCTTTGAATCTTCTTTATCATGCTAAGAGGAGCAGGAAAAAGCAAAAAATTTCAGAATTGCACCTTGCAATGCGGAGAAATTACTGTTTGTGCATTTACAATATTCATTGATTTTTGCCATTGAAAAACGTCCAGAAATGATTGAAGCTACTGACTGAATGAAAGGAGCTGGCATCTCACTCTCTTTGAATCTTGTTTATCATGCTAAGAGGAGCAGGAAAAAGCAAAAAATTTCAGAATTGCACCTTGCAATGCGGAGAAATTACTGTTTGTGCATTTACAATATTCATTGATTTTTGCCATTGAAAAACGTCCAGAAATGATTGAAGCTACTGACTGAATGAAAGGAGCTGGCATCTCACTCTCTTTGAATCTTCTTTATCATGCTAAGAGGAGCAGGAAAAAGCAAAAAATTTCAGAATTGCACCTTGCAATGCGGAGAAATTACTGTTTGTGCATTTACAATATTCATTGATTTTTGCCATTGAAAAACATCATGTTATTCATATACCAGAAATGATTGAAGCTACTGACTGAATGAAAGGAGCTGGCATCTCACTCTCTTTGAATCTTCTTTATCATGCTAAGAGGAGCAGGAAAAAGCAAAAAATTTCAGAATTGCACCTTGCAATGCGGAGAAATTACTGTTTGTGCATTTACAATATTCATTGATTTTTGCCATTGAAAAACGTCCAGAAATGATTGAAGCTACTGACTGAATGAAAGGAACTGGCATCTCACTCTCTTTGAATCTTCATCATGCTAAGAGGAGCAGGAAAAAGCAAAAAATTTCAGAATTGCACCTTGCAATGCGGAGAAATTACTGTTTGTGCATTTACAAAATTCATTGATTTTTGCCATTGAAAAACATCATGTTATTCATATACCAGAAATGTTTGAAGCTACTGACTGAATGAAAGGAGCTGACATCTCACTCTCTTTGAATCTTCTTTATCATGCTAAGAGGAGCAGGAAAAAGCAAAAAATTTCAGAATTGCACCTTGCAATGCGGAGAAATTACTGTTTGTGCATTTACAATATTCATTGATTTTTGCCATTGAAAAACATCATGTTATTCATATACCAGAAATGATTGAAGCTACTGACTGAATGAAAGGAGCTGGCATCTCACTCTCTTTGAATCTTCTTTATCATGCTAAGAGGAGCAGGAAAAAGCAAAAAATTTCAGAATTGCACCTTGCAATGTGGAGAAATTACTGTTTGTGCATTTACAATATTCATTGATTTTTACCATTGAAAAACGTCCAGAAATGATTGAAGCTACTGACTGAATGAAAGTAGCTGGCATCTCACTCTCTTTGAATCTTCTTTATCATGCTAAGAGGAGCAGGAAAAAGCAAAAAATTTCAGACTTGCACCTTGCAATGCGGAGAAATTACTGTTTGTGCATTTACAATATTCATTGATTTTTGCCATTGAAAAACATCGTTATTCATATACCAGAAATGTTTGAAGCTACTGACTGAATGAAAGGAGCTGGCATCTCACTCTCTTTGAATCTTCTTTATCATGCTAAGAGGAGCAGGAAAAAGCAAAAAATTTCAGAATTGCACCTTGCAATGCGGAGAAATTACTGTTTGTGCATTTACAATATTCATTGATTTTTGCCATTGAAAAACGTCCAGAAATGATTGAAGCTACTGACTGAATGAAAGGAGCTGGCATCTCACTCTCTTTGAATCTTGTTTATCATGCTAAGAGGAGCAGGAAAAAGCAAAAAATTTCAGAATTGCACCTTGCAATGCGGAGAAATTACTGTTTGTGCATTTACAATATTCATTGATTTTTGCCATTGAAAAACGTCCAGAAATGATTGAAGCTACTGACTGAATGAAAGGAGCTGGCATCTCACTCTCTTTGAATCTTCTTTATCATGCTAAGAGGAGCAGGAAAAAGCAAAAAAATTCAGAATTGCACCTTGCAATGCGGAGAAATTACTGTTTGTGCATTTACAATATTCATTGATTTTTGCCATTGAAAAACATCATGTTATTCATATACCAGAAATGATTGAAGCTACTGACTGAATGAAAGGAGCTGGCATCTCACTCTCTTTGAATCTTCTTTATCATGCTAAGAGGAGCAGGAAAAAGCAAAAAATTTCAGAATTGCACCTTGCAATGCGGAGAAATTACTGTTTGTGCATTTACAATATTCATTGATTTTTGCCATTGAAAAACGTCCAGAAATGATTGAAGCTACTGACTGAATGAAAGGAGCTGGCATCTCACTCTCTTTGAATCTTCTTTATCATGCTAAGAGGAGCAGGAAAAAGCAAAAAATTTCAGAATTGCACCTTGCAATGCGGAGAAATTACTGTTTGTGCATTTACAATATTCATTGATTTTTGCCATTGAAAAACATCATGTTATTCATATACCAGAAATGATTGAAGCTACTGACTGAATGAAAGGAGCTGGCATCTCACTCTCTTTGAATCTTCTTTATCATGCTAAGAGGAGCAGGAAAAAGCAAAAAATTTCAGAATTGCACCTTGCAATGCGGAGAAATTACTGTTTGTGCATTTACAATATTCATTGATTTTTGCCATTGAAAAACGTCCAGAAATGATTGAAGCTACTGACTGAATGAAAGGAACTGGCATCTCACTCTCTTTGAATCTTCTTTATCATGCTAAGAGGAGCAGGAAAAAGCAAAAAATTTCAGAATTGCACCTTGCAATGCGGAGAAATTACTGTTTGTGCATTTACAAAATTCATTGATTTTTGCCATTGAAAAACATCATGTTATTCATATACCAGAAATGTTTGAAGCTACTGACTGAATGAAAGGAGCTGACATCTCACTCTCTTTGAATCTTCTTTATCATGCTAAGAGGAGCAGGAAAAAGCAAAAAATTTCAGAATTGCACCTTGCAATGCGGAGAAATTACTGTTTGTGCATTTACAATATTCATTGATTTTTGCCATTGAAAAACGTCCAGAAATGATTGAAGCTACTGACTGAATGAAAGGAGCTGGCATCTCACTCTCTTTGAATCTTCTTTATCATGCTAAGAGGAGCAGGAAAAAGCAAAAAATTTCAGAATTGCACCTTGCAATGCGGAGAAATTACTGTTTGTGCATTTACAATATTCATTGATTTTTGCCATTGAAAAACATCATGTTATTCATATACCAGAAATGATTGAAGCTACTGACTGAATGAAAGGAGCTGGCATCTCACTCTCTTTGAATCTTCTTTATCATGCTAAGAGGAGCAGGAAAAAGCAAAAAATTTCAGAATTGCACCTTGCAATGTGGAGAAATTACTGTTTGTGCATTTACAATATTCATTGATTTTTACCATTGAAAAACGTCCAGAAATGATTGAAGCTACTGACTGAATGAAAGTAGCTGGCATCTCACTCTCTTTGAATCTTCTTTATCATGCTAAGAGGAGCAGGAAAAAGCAAAAAATTTCAGACTTGCACCTTGCAATGCGGAGAAATTACTGTTTGTGCATTTACAATATTCATTGATTTTTGCCATTGAAAAACATCATGTTATTCATATACCAGAAATGTTTGAAGCTACTGACTGAATGAAAGGAGCTGGCATCTCACTCTCTTTGAATCTTCTTTATCATGCTAAGAGGAGCAGGAAAAAGCAAAAAATTTCAGAATTGCACCTTGCAATGCGGAGAAATTACTGTTTGTGCATTTACAATATTCATTGATTTTTGCCATTGAAAAACGTCCAGAAATGATTGAAGCTACTGACTGAATGAAAGGAGCTGGCATCTCACTCTCTTTGAATCTTGTTTATCATGCTAAGAGGAGCAGGAAAAAGCAAAAAATTTCAGAATTGCACCTTGCAATGCGGAGAAATTACTGTTTGTGCATTTACAATATTCATTGATTTTTGCCATTGAAAAACGTCCAGAAATGATTGAAGCTACTGACTGAATGAAAGGAGCTGGCATCTCACTCTCTTTGAATCTTCTTTATCATGCTAAGAGGAGCAGGAAAAAGCAAAAAAATTCAGAATTGCACCTTGCAATGCGGAGAAATTACTGTTTGTGCATTTACAATATTCATTGATTTTTGCCATTGAAAAACATCATGTTATTCATATACCAGAAATGATTGAAGCTACTGACTGAATGAAAGGAGCTGGCATCTCACTCTCTTTGAATCTTCTTTATCATGCTAAGAGGAGCAGGAAAAAGCAAAAAATTTCAGAATTGCACCTTGCAATGCGGAGAAATTACTGTTTGTGCATTTACAATATTCATTGATTTTTGCCATTGAAAAACGTCCAGAAATGATTGAAGCTACTGACTGAATGAAAGGAACTGGCATCTCACTCTCTTTGAATCTTCTTTATCATGCTAAGAGGAGCAGGAAAAAGCAAAAAATTTCAGAATTGCACCTTGCAATGCGGAGAAATTACTGTTTGTGCATTTACAAAATTCATTGATTTTTGCCATTGAAAAACATCATGTTATTCATATACCAGAAATGTTTGAAGCTACTGACTGAATGAAAGGAGCTGACATCTCACTCTCTTTGAATCTTCTTTATCATGCTAAGAGGAGCAGGAAAAAGCAAAAAATTTCAGAATTGCACCTTGCAATGCGGAGAAATTACTGTTTGTGCATTTACAATATTCATTGATTTTTGCCATTGAAAAACGTCCAGAAATGATTGAAGCTACTGACTGAATGAAAGGAGCTGGCATCTCACTCTCTTTGAATCTTCTTTATCATGCTAAGAGGAGCAGGAAAAAGCAAAAAATTTCAGAATTGCACCTTGCAATGCGGAGAAATTACTGTTTGTGCATTTACAATATTCATTGATTTTTGCCATTGAAAAACATCATGTTATTCATATACCAGAAATGTTTGAAGCTACTGACTGAATGAAAGGAGCTGGCATCTCACTCTCTTTGAATCTTCTTTATCATGCTAAGAGGAGCAGGAAAAAGCAAAAAATTTCAGAATTGCACCTTGCAATGCGGAGAAATTACTGTTTGTGCATTTACAATATTCATTGATTTTTGCCATTGAAAAACGTCCAGAAATGATTGAAGCTACTGACTGAATGAAAGGAGCTGGCATCTCACTCTCTTTGAATCTTCTTTATCATGCTAAGAGGAGCAGGAAAAAGCAAAAAATTTCAGAATTGCACCTTGCAATGCGGAGAAATTACTGTTTGTGCATTTACAATATTCATTGATTTTTGCCATTGAAAAACGTCCAGAAATGATTGAAGCTACTGACTGAATGAAAGGAGCTGGCATCTCACTCTCTTTGAATCTTCTTTATCATGCTAAGAGGAGCAGGAAAAAGCAAAAAATTTCAGAATTGCAACTTGCAATGCGGAGAAATTACTGTTTGTGCATTTACAATATTCATTGATTTTTGCCATTGAAAAACATCATGTTATTCATATACCAGAAATGATTGAAGCTACTGACTGAATGAAAGGAGCTGGCATCTCACTCTCTTTGAATCTTCTTTATCATGCTAAGAGGAGCAGGAAAAAGCAAAAAATTTCAGAATTGCACCTTGCAATGCGGAGAAATTACTGTTTGTGCATTTACAATATTCATTGATTTTTGCCATTGAAAAACGTCCAGAAATGATTGAAGCTACTGACTGAATGAAAGGAGCTGGCATCTCACTCTCTTTGAATCTTCTTTATCATGCTAAGAGGAGCAGGAAAAAGCAAAAAATTTCAGAATTGCACCTTGCAATGCGGAGAAATTACTGTTTGTGCTTTTACAATATTCATTGATTTTTGCCATTGAAAAACATCATATTATTCATATACCAGAAATGTTTGAAGCTACTGACTGAATGAAAGGAGCTGGCATCTCACTCTCTTTGAATCTTCTTTATCATGCTAAGAGGAGCAGGAAAAAGCAAAAAATTTCAGAATTGCACCTTGCAATGCGGAGAAATTACTGTTTGTGCATTTACAATATTCATTGATTTTTGCCATTGAAAAACGTCCAGAAATGATTGAAGCTACTGACTGAATGAAAGGAGCTGGCATCTCACTCTCTTTGAATCTTCTTTATCATGCTAAGAGGAGCAGGAAAAAGCAAAAAATTTCAGAATTGCACCTTGCAATGCGGAGAAATTACTGTTTGTGCATTTACAATATTCATTGATTTTTGCCATTGAAAAACGTCCAGAAATGATTGAAGCTACTGACTGAATGAAAGGAGCTGGCATCTCACTCTCTTTGAATCTTCTTTATCATGCTAAGAGGAGCAGGAAAAAGCAAAAAATTTCAGAATTGCACCTTGCAATGCGGAGAAATTACTGTTTGTGCATTTACAATATTCATTGATTTTTGCCATTGAAAAACATCATGTTATTCATATACCAGAAATGATTGAAGCTACTGACTGAATGAAAGGAGCTGGCATCTTACTCTCTTTGAATCTTCTTTGTCATGCTAAGAGGAGCAGGAAAAAGCAAAAAATTTCAGAATTGCACCTTGCAATGCGGAGAAATTACTGTTTGTGCATTTACAATATTCATTGATTTTTGCCATTGAAAAACGTCCAGAAATGATTGAAGCTACTGACTGAATGAAAGGAGCTGGCATCTCACTCTCTTTGAATCTTCTTTATCATGCTAAGAGGAGCAGGAAAAAGCAAAAAATTTCAGAATTGCACCTTGCAATGCGGAGAAATTACTGTTTGTGCATTTACAATATTCATTGATTTTTGCCATTGAAAAACGTCCAGAAATGATTGAAGCTACTGACTGAATGAAAGGAGCTGGCATCTCACTCTCTTTGAATCTTCTTTATCATGCTAAGAGGAGCAGGAAAAAGCAAAAAATTTCAGAATTGCACCTTGCAATGCGGAGAAATTACTCTTTGTGCATTTACAATATTCATTGATTTTTGCCATTGAAAAACATCATGTTATTCATATACCAGAAATGTTTGAAGCTACTGACTGAATGAAAGGAGCTGGCATCTCACTCTCTTTGAATCTTCTTTATCATGCTAAGAGGAGCAGGAAAAAGCAAAAAATTTCAGAATTGCACCTTGCAATGCGGAGAAATTACTGTTTGTGCATTTACAATATTCATTGATTTTTGCCATTGAAAAACGTCCAGAAATGATTGAAGCTACTGACTGAATGAAAGGAGCTGGCATCTCACTCTCTTTGAATCTTCTTTATCATGCTAAGAGGAGCAGGAAAAAGCAAAAAATTTCAGAATTGCACCTTGCAATGCGGAGAAATTACTGTTTGTGCATTTACAATATTCATTGATTTTTGCCATTGAAAAACATCATGTTATTCATATACCAGAAATGTTTGTAGCTACTGACTGAATGAAAGGAGCTGGCATCTCACTCTCTTTGAATCTTCTTTATCATGCTAAGAGGAGCAGGAAAAAGCAAAAAATTTCAGAATTGCACCTTGCAATGCGGAGAAATTACTGTTTGTGCATTTACAATATTCATTGATTTTTGCCATTGAAAAACGTCCAGAAATGATTGAAGCTACTGACTGAATGAAAGGAGCTGGCATCTCACTCTCTTTGAATCTTCTTTATCATGCTAAGAGGAGCAGGAAAAAGCAAAAAATTTCAGAATTGCACCTTGCAATGCGGAGAAATTACTGTTTGTGCATTTACAATATTCATTGATTTTTGCCATTGAAAAACGTCCAGAAATGATTGAAGCTACTGACTGAATGAAAGGAGCTGGCATCTCACTCTCTTTGAATCTTCTTTATCATGCTAAGAGGAGCAGGAAAAAGCAAAAAATTTCAGAATTGCACCTTGCAATGCGGAGAAATTACTCTTTGTGCATTTACAATATTCATTGATTTTTGCCATTGAAAAACATCATGTTATTCATATACCAGAAATGTTTGAAGCTACTGACTGAATGAAAGGAGCTGGCATCTCACTCTCTTTGAATCTTCTTTATCATGCTAAGAGGAGCAGGAAAAAGCAAAAAATTTCAGAATTGCACCTTGCAATGCGGAGAAATTACTGTTTGTGCATTTACAATATTCATTGATTTTTGCCATTGAAAAACATCATGTTATTCATATACCAGAAATGTTTGAAGCTACTGACTGAATGAAAGGAGCTGGCATCTCACTCTCTTTGAATCTTCTTTATCATGCTAAGAGGAGCAGGAAAAAGCAAAAAATTTCAGAATTGCACCTTGCAATGCGGAGAAATTACTGTTTGTGCATTTACAATATTCATTGATTTTTGCCATTGAAAAACGTCCAGAAATGATTGAAGCTACTGACTGAATGAAAGGAGCTGGCATCTCACTCTCTTTGAATCTTCTTTATCATGCTAAGAGGAGCAGGAAAAAGCAAAAAATTTCAGAATTGCACCTTGCAATGCGGAGAAATTACTGTTTGTGCATTTACAATATTCATTGATTTTTGCCATTGAAAAACGTCCAGAAATGATTGAAGCTACTGACTGAATGAAAGGAGCTGGCATCTCACTCTCTTTGAATCTTCTTTATCATGCTAAGAGGAGCAGGAAAAATCAAAAAATTTCAGAATTGCACCTTGCAATGCGGAGAAATTACTGTTTGTGCATTTACAATATTCAATGATTTTTGCCATTGAAAAACATGTTATTCATATACCAGAAATGTTTGAAGCTACTGACTGAATGAAAGGAGCTGGCACCTCACTCTCTTTGAATCTTCTTTATCATGCTAAGAGGAGCGGGAAAAAGCAAAAAATTTCAGAATTGCACCTTGCAATGCGGAGAAATTACTGTTTGTGCATTTACAATATTCATTGATTTTTGCCATTGAAAAACATCCAGAAATGATTGAAGGTACTGACTGAATGAAAGGAGCTGGCATCTCACTCTCTGAATCTTCTTTATCATGCTAAGAGGAGCAGGAAAAAGCAAAAAATTTCAGAATTGCACCTTGCAATGCGGAGAAATTACTGTTTGTGCATTTACAATATTCATTGATTTTTGCCATTGAAAAACGTCCAGAAATGATTGAAGCTACTGACTGAATGAAAGGAGCTGGCATCTCACTCTCTTTGAATCTTCTTTATCATGCTAAGAGGAGCAGGAAAAAGCCAAAAATTTCAGAATTGCACCTTGCAATGCGGAGAAATTACAGTTTGTGCATTTACAATATTCATTGATTTTTGCCATTGAAAAACATCCAGAAATGATTGAAGCTACTGACTGAATGAAAGAAGCTGGCATCTCACTCTCTTTGAATATTCTTTATCATGCTAAGAGGAGCAGGAAAAAGCAAAAAATTTCAGAATTGCACCTTGCAATGCGGAGAAATTACTGTTTGTGCATTTACAATATTCATTGATTTTTGCCATTGAAAAACATCATGTTATTCATATACCAGAAATGTTTGAAGCTACTGACTGAATGAAAGGAGCTGGCATCTCACTCTCTTTGAATCTTCTTTATCATGCTAAGAGGAGCAGGAAAAAGCAAAAAATTTCAGAATTGCACCTTGCAATGCGGAGAAATTACTGTTTGTGCATTTACAATATTCATTGATTTTTGCCATTGAAAAACATCATGTTATTCATATACCAGAAATGTTTGAAGCTACTGACTGAATGAAAGGAGCTGGCATCTCACTCTCTGAATCTTCTTTATCATGCTAAGAGGAGCAGGAAAAAGCAAAAAATTTCAGAATTGCACCTTGCAATGTGGAGAAATTACTGTTTGTGCATTTACAATATTCATTGATTTTTACCATTGAAAAACGTCCAGAAATGATTGAAGCTACTGACTGAATGAAAGTAGCTGGCATCTCACTCTCTTTGAATCTTCTTTATCATGCTAAGAGGAGCAGGAAAAAGCAAAAAATTTCAGAATTGCACCTTGCAATGCAGAGAAATTACTGTTTGTGCATTTGCAATATTCATTGATTTTTGCCATTGAAAAACATCATGTTATTCATATACCAGAAATGTTTGAAGCTACTGACTGAATGAAAGGAGCTGACATCTCACTCTCTTTGAATCTTCTTTATCATGCTAAGAGGAGCAGGAAAAAGCAAAAAATTTCAGAATTGCACCTTGCAATGCGGAGAAATTACTGTTTGTGCATTTACAATATTCATTGATTTTTGCCATTGAAAAACGTCCAGAAATGATTGAAGCTACTGACTGAATGAAAGGAGCTGGCATCTCACTCTCTTTGAATCTTCTTTATCATGCTAAGAGGAGCAGGAAAAAGCAAAAAATTTCAGAATTGCACCTTGCAATGCGGAGAAATTACTGTTTGTGCATTTACAATATTCATTGATTTTTGCCATTGAAAAACGTCCAGAAATGATTGAAGCTACTGACTGAATGAAAGGAGCTGGCATCTCACTCTCTTTGAATCTTCTTTATCATGCTAAGAGGAGCAGGAAAAAGCAAAAAATTTCAGAATTGCACCTTGCAATGCGGAGAAATTACTGTTTGTGCATTTACAATATTCATTGATTTTTGCCATTGAAAAACATCATGTTATTCATATACCAGAAATGATTGAAGCTACTGACTGAATGAAAGGAGCTGGCATCTCACTCTCTTTGAATCTTCTTTATCATGCTAAGAGGAGCAGGAAAAAGCAAAAAATTTCAGAATTGCACCTTGCAATGCGGAGAAATTACTGTTTGTGCATTTACAATATTCATTGATTTTTGCCATTGAAAAACGTCCAGAAATGATTGAAGCTACTGACTGAATGAAAGGAACTGGCATCTCACTCTCTTTGAATCTTCTTTATCATGCTAAGAGGAGCAGGAAAAAGCAAAAAATTTCAGAATTGCACCTTGCAATGCGGAGAAATTACTGTTTGTGCATTTACAAAATTCATTGATTTTTGCCATTGAAAAACATCATGTTATTCATATACCAGAAATGTTTGAAGCTACTGACTGAATGAAAGGAGCTGACATCTCACTCTCTTTGAATCTTCTTTATCATGCTAAGAGGAGCAGGAAAAAGCAAAAAATTTCAGAATTGCACCTTGCAATGCGGAGAAATTACTGTTTGTGCATTTACAATATTCATTGATTTTTGCCATTGAAAAACGTCCAGAAATGATTGAAGCTACTGACTGAATGAAAGGAGCTGGCATCTCACTCTCTTTGAATCTTCTTTATCATGCTAAGAGGAGCAGGAAAAAGCAAAAAATTTCAGAATTGCACCTTGCAATGCGGAGAAATTACTGTTTGTGCATTTACAATATTCATTGTTTTTTGCCATTGAAAAACATCATGTTATTCATATACCAGAAATGATTGAAGCTACTGACTGAATGAAAGGAGCTGGCATCTCACTCTCTTTGAATCTTCTTTATCATGCTAAGAGGAGCAGGAAAAAGCAAAAAATTTCAGAATTGCACCTTGCAATGTGGAGAAATTACTGTTTGTGCATTTACAATATTCATTGATTTTTACCATTGAAAAACGTCCAGAAATGATTGAAGCTACTGACTGAATGAAAGTAGCTGGCATCTCACTCTCTTTGAATCTTCTTTATCATGCTAAGAGGAGCAGGAAAAAGCAAAAAATTTCAGAATTGCACCTTGCAATGCGGAGAAATTACTGTTTGTGCATTTACAATATTCATTGATTTTTGCCATTGAAAAACATCATGTTATTCATATACCAGAAATGATTGAAGCTACTGACTGAATGAAAGGAGCTGGCATCTCACTCTCTTTGAATCTTCTTTATCATGCTAAGAGGAGCAGGAAAAAGCAAAAAATTTCAGAATTGCACCTTGCAATGCGGAGAAATTACTGTTTGTGCATTTACAATATTCATTGATTTTTGCCATTGAAAAACGTCCAGAAATGATTGAAGCTACTGACTGAATGAAAGGAACTGGCATCTCACTCTCTTTGAATCTTCTTTATCATGCTAAGAGGAGCAGGAAAAAGCAAAAAATTTCAGAATTGCACCTTGCAATGCGGAGAAATTACTGTTTGTGCATTTACAAAATTCATTGATTTTTGCCATTGAAAAACATCATGTTATTCATATACCAGAAATGTTTGAAGCTACTGACTGAATGAAAGGAGCTGACATCTCACTCTCTTTGAATCTTCTTTATCATGCTAAGAGGAGCAGGAAAAAGCAAAAAATTTCAGAATTGCACCTTGCAATGCGGAGAAATTACTGTTTGTGCATTTACAATATTCATTGATTTTTGCCATTGAAAAACGTCCAGAAATGATTGAAGCTACTGACTGAATGAAAGGAGCTGGCATCTCACTCTCTTTGAATCTTGTTTATCATGCTAAGAGGAGCAGGAAAAAGCAAAAAATTTCAGAATTGCACCTTGCAATGCGGAGAAATTACTGTTTGTGCATTTACAATATTCATTGATTTTTGCCATTGAAAAACGTCCAGAAATGATTGAAGCTACTGACTGAATGAAAGGAGCTGGCATCTCACTCTCTTTGAATCTTCTTTATCATGCTAAGAGGAGCAGGAAAAAGCAAAAAATTTCAGAATTGCACCTTGCAATGCGGAGAAATTACTGTTTGTGCATTTACAATATTCATTGATTTTTGCCATTGAAAAACATCATGTTATTCATATACCAGAAATGATTGAAGCTACTGACTGAATGAAAGGAGCTGGCATCTCACTCTCTTTGAATCTTCTTTATCATGCTAAGAGGAGCAGGAAAAAGCAAAAAATTTCAGAATTGCACCTTGCAATGCGGAGAAATTACTGTTTGTGCATTTACAATATTCATTGATTTTTGCCATTGAAAAACGTCCAGAAATGATTGAAGCTACTGACTGAATGAAAGGAACTGGCATCTCACTCTCTTTGAATCTTCATCATGCTAAGAGGAGCAGGAAAAAGCAAAAAATTTCAGAATTGCACCTTGCAATGCGGAGAAATTACTGTTTGTGCATTTACAAAATTCATTGATTTTTGCCATTGAAAAACATCATGTTATTCATATACCAGAAATGTTTGAAGCTACTGACTGAATGAAAGGAGCTGACATCTCACTCTCTTTGAATCTTCTTTATCATGCTAAGAGGAGCAGGAAAAAGCAAAAAATTTCAGAATTGCACCTTGCAATGCGGAGAAATTACTGTTTGTGCATTTACAATATTCATTGATTTTTGCCATTGAAAAACATCATGTTATTCATATACCAGAAATGATTGAAGCTACTGACTGAATGAAAGGAGCTGGCATCTCACTCTCTTTGAATCTTCTTTATCATGCTAAGAGGAGCAGGAAAAAGCAAAAAATTTCAGAATTGCACCTTGCAATGTGGAGAAATTAGTGTTTGTGCATTTACAATATTCATTGATTTTTACCATTGAAAAACGTCCAGAAATGATTGAAGCTACTGACTGAATGAAAGTAGCTGGCATCTCACTCTCTTTGAATCTTCTTTATCATGCTAAGAGGAGCAGGAAAAAGCAAAAAATTTCAGACTTGCACCTTGCAATGCGGAGAAATTACTGTTTGTGCATTTACAATATTCATTGATTTTTGCCATTGAAAAACATCGTTATTCATATACCAGAAATGTTTGAAGCTACTGACTGAATGAAAGGAGCTGGCATCTCACTCTCTTTGAATCTTCTTTATCATGCTAAGAGGAGCAGGAAAAAGCAAAAAATTTCAGAATTGCACCTTGCAATGCGGAGAAATTACTGTTTGTGCATTTACAATATTCATTGATTTTTGCCATTGAAAAACGTCCAGAAATGATTGAAGCTACTGACTGAATGAAAGGAGCTGGCATCTCACTCTCTTTGAATCTTGTTTATCATGCTAAGAGGAGCAGGAAAAAGCAAAAAATTTCAGAATTGCACCTTGCAATGCGGAGAAATTACTGTTTGTGCATTTACAATATTCATTGATTTTTGCCATTGAAAAACGTCCAGAAATGATTGAAGCTACTGACTGAATGAAAGGAGCTGGCATCTCACTCTCTTTGAATCTTCTTTATCATGCTAAGAGGAGCAGGAAAAAGCAAAAAAATTCAGAATTGCACCTTGCAATGCGGAGAAATTACTGTTTGTGCATTTACAATATTCATTGATTTTTGCCATTGAAAAACATCATGTTATTCATATACCAGAAATGATTGAAGCTACTGACTGAATGAAAGGAGCTGGCATCTCACTCTCTTTGAATCTTCTTTATCATGCTAAGAGGAGCAGGAAAAAGCAAAAAATTTCAGAATTGCACCTTGCAATGCGGAGAAATTACTGTTTGTGCATTTACAATATTCATTGATTTTTGCCATTGAAAAACGTCCAGAAATGATTGAAGCTACTGACTGAATGAAAGGAGCTGGCATCTCACTCTCTTTGAATCTTCTTTATCATGCTAAGAGGAGCAGGAAAAAGCAAAAAATTTCAGAATTGCACCTTGCAATGCGGAGAAATTACTGTTTGTGCATTTACAATATTCATTGATTTTTGCCATTGAAAAACATCATGTTATTCATATACCAGAAATGATTGAAGCTACTGACTGAATGAAAGGAGCTGGCATCTCACTCTCTTTGAATCTTCTTTATCATGCTAAGAGGAGCAGGAAAAAGCAAAAAATTTCAGAATTGCACCTTGCAATGCGGAGAAATTACTGTTTGTGCATTTACAATATTCATTGATTTTTGCCATTGAAAAACGTCCAGAAATGATTGAAGCTACTGACTGAATGAAAGGAACTGGCATCTCACTCTCTTTGAATCTTCTTTATCATGCTAAGAGGAGCAGGAAAAAGCAAAAAATTTCAGAATTGCACCTTGCAATGCGGAGAAATTACTGTTTGTGCATTTACAAAATTCATTGATTTTTGCCATTGAAAAACATCATGTTATTCATATACCAGAAATGTTTGAAGCTACTGACTGAATGAAAGGAGCTGACATCTCACTCTCTTTGAATCTTCTTTATCATGCTAAGAGGAGCAGGAAAAAGCAAAAAATTTCAGAATTGCACCTTGCAATGCGGAGAAATTACTGTTTGTGCATTTACAATATTCATTGATTTTTGCCATTGAAAAACGTCCAGAAATGATTGAAGCTACTGACTGAATGAAAGGAGCTGGCATCTCACTCTCTTTGAATCTTCTTTATCATGCTAAGAGGAGCAGGAAAAAGCAAAAAATTTCAGAATTGCACCTTGCAATGCGGAGAAATTACTGTTTGTGCATTTACAATATTCATTGATTTTTGCCATTGAAAAACATCATGTTATTCATATACCAGAAATGATTGAAGCTACTGACTGAATGAAAGGAGCTGGCATCTCACTCTCTTTGAATCTTCTTTATCATGCTAAGAGGAGCAGGAAAAAGGAAAAAATTTCAGAATTGCACCTTGCAATGTGGAGAAATTACTGTTTGTGCATTTACAATATTCATTGATTTTTACCATTGAAAAACGTCCAGAAATGATTGAAGCTACTGACTGAATGAAAGTAGCTGGCATCTCACTCTCTTTGAATCTTCTTTATCATGCTAAGAGGAGCAGGAAAAAGCAAAAAATTTCAGACTTGCACCTTGCAATGCGGAGAAATTACTGTTTGTGCATTTACAATATTCATTGATTTTTGCCATTGAAAAACGTCCAGAAATGATTGAAGCTACTGACTGAATGAAAGGAACTGGCATCTCACTCTCTTTGAATCTTCTTTATCATGCTAAGAGGAGCAGGAAAAAGCAAAAAATTTCAGAATTGCACCTTGCAATGCGGAGAAATTACTGTTTGTGCATTTACAAAATTCATTGATTTTTGCCATTGAAAAACATCATGTTATTCATATACCAGAAATGTTTGAAGCTACTGACTGAATGAAAGGAGCTGACATCTCACTCTCTTTGAATCTTCTTTATCATGCTAAGAGGAGCAGGAAAAAGCAAAAAATTTCAGAATTGCACCTTGCAATGCGGAGAAATTACTGTTTGTGCATTTACAATATTCATTGATTTTTGCCATTGAAAAACGTCCAGAAATGATTGAAGCTACTGACTGAATGAAAGGAGCTGGCATCTCACTCTCTTTGAATCTTCTTTATCATGCTAAGAGGAGCAGGAAAAAGCAAAAAATTTCAGAATTGCACCTTGCAATGCGGAGAAATTACTGTTTGTGCATTTACAATATTCATTGTTTTTTGCCATTGAAAAACATCATGTTATTCATATACCAGAAATGATTGAAGCTACTGACTGAATGAAAGGAGCTGGCATCTCACTCTCTTTGAATCTTCTTTTTCATGCTAAGAGGAGCAGGAAAAAGCAAAAAATTTCAGAATTGCACCTTGCAATGTGGAGAAATTACTGTTTGTGCATTTACAATATTCATTGATTTTTACCATTGAAAAACGTCCAGAAATGATTGAAGCTACTGACTGAATGAAAGTAGCTGGCATCTCACTCTCTTTGAATCTTCTTTATCATGCTAAGAGGAGCAGGAAAAAGCAAAAAATTTCAGAATTGCACCTTGCAATGCGGAGAAATTACTGTTTGTGCATTTACAATATTCATTGATTTTTGCCATTGAAAAACATCATGTTATTCATATACCAGAAATGATTGAAGCTACTGACTGAATGAAAGGAGCTGGCATCTCACTCTCTTTGAATCTTCTTTATCATGCTAAGAGGAGCAGGAAAAAGCAAAAAATTTCAGAATTGCACCTTGCAATGCGGAGAAATTACTGTTTGTGCATTTACAATATTCATTGATTTTTGCCATTGAAAAACGTCCAGAAATGATTGAAGCTACTGACTGAATGAAAGGAACTGGCATCTCACTCTCTTTGAATCTTCTTTATCATGCTAAGAGGAGCAGGAAAAAGCAAAAAATTTCAGAATTGCACCTTGCAATGCGGAGAAATTACTGTTTGTGCATTTACAAAATTCATTGATTTTTGCCATTGAAAAACATCATGTTATTCATATACCAGAAATGTTTGAAGCTACTGACTGAATGAAAGGAGCTGACATCTCACTCTCTTTGAATCTTCTTTATCATGCTAAGAGGAGCAGGAAAAAGCAAAAAATTTCAGAATTGCACCTTGCAATGCGGAGAAATTACTGTTTGTGCATTTACAATATTCATTGATTTTTGCCATTGAAAAACGTCCAGAAATGATTGAAGCTACTGACTGAATGAAAGGAGCTGGCATCTCACTCTCTTTGAATCTTGTTTATCATGCTAAGAGGAGCAGGAAAAAGCAAAAAATTTCAGAATTGCACCTTGCAATGCGGAGAAATTACTGTTTGTGCATTTACAATATTCATTGATTTTTGCCATTGAAAAACGTCCAGAAATGATTGAAGCTACTGACTGAATGAAAGGAGCTGGCATCTCACTCTCTTTGAATCTTCTTTATCATGCTAAGAGGAGCAGGAAAAAGCAAAAAATTTCAGAATTGCACCTTGCAATGCGGAGAAATTACTGTTTGTGCATTTACAATATTCATTGATTTTTGCCATTGAAAAACGTCCAGAAATGATTGAAGCTACTGACTGAATGAAAGGAACTGGCATCTCACTCTCTTTGAATCTTCATCATGCTAAGAGGAGCAGGAAAAAGCAAAAAATTTCAGAATTGCACCTTGCAATGCGGAGAAATTACTGTTTGTGCATTTACAAAATTCATTGATTTTTGCCATTGAAAAACATCATGTTATTCATATACCAGAAATGTTTGAAGCTACTGACTGAATGAAAGGAGCTGACATCTCACTCTCTTTGAATCTTCTTTATCATGCTAAGAGGAGCAGGAAAAAGCAAAAAATTTCAGAATTGCACCTTGCAATGCGGAGAAATTACTGTTTGTGCATTTACAATATTCATTGATTTTTGCCATTGAAAAACATCATGTTATTCATATACCAGAAATGATTGAAGCTACTGACTGAATGAAAGGAGCTGTCATCTCACTCTCTTTGAATCTTCTTTATCATGCTAAGAGGAGCAGGAAAAAGCAAAAAATTTCAGAATTGCACCTTGCAATGTGGAGAAATTAGTGTTTGTGCATTTACAATATTCATTGATTTTTACCATTGAAAAACGTCCAGAAATGATTGAAGCTACTGACTGAATGAAAGTAGCTGGCATCTCACTCTCTTTGAATCTTCTTTATCATGCTAAGAGGAGCAGGAAAAAGCAAAAAATTTCAGACTTGCACCTTGCAATGCGGAGAAATTACTGTTTGTGCATTTACAATATTCATTGATTTTTGCCATTGAAAAACATCGTTATTCATATACCAGAAATGTTTGAAGCTACTGACTGAATGAAAGGAGCTGGCATCTCACTCTCTTTGAATCTTCTTTATCATGCTAAGAGCAGCAGGAAAAAGCAAAAAATTTCAGAATTGCACCTTGCAATGCGGAGAAATTACTGTTTGTGCATTTACAATATTCATTGATTTTTGCCATTGAAAAACGTCCAGAAATGATTGAAGCTACTGACTGAATGAAAGGAGCTGGCATCTCACTCTCTTTGAATCTTGTTTATCATGCTAAGAGGAGCAGGAAAAAGCAAAAAAATTCAGAATTGCACCTTGCAATGCGGAGAAATTACTGTTTGTGCATTTACAATATTCATTGATTTTTGCCATTGAAAAACATCATGTTATTCATATACCAGAAATGATTGAAGCTACTGACTGAATGAAAGGAGCTGGCATCTCACTCTCTTTGAATCTTCTTTATCATGCTAAGAGGAGCAGGAAAAAGCAAAAAATTTCAGAATTGCACCTTGCAATGCGGAGAAATTACTGTTTGTGCATTTACAATATTCATTGATTTTTGCCATTGAAAAACGTCCAGAAATGATTGAAGCTACTGACTGAATGAAAGGAGCTGGCATCTCACTCTCTTTGAATCTTCTTTATCATGCTAAGAGGAGCAGGAAAAAGCAAAAAATTTCAGAATTGCACCTTGCAATGCGGAGAAATTACTGTTTGTGCATTTACAATATTCATTGATTTTTGCCATTGAAAAACATCATGTTATTCATATACCAGAAATGATTGAAGCTACTGACTGAATGAAAGGAGCTGGCATCTCACTCTCTTTGAATCTTCTTTATCATGCTAAGAGGAGCAGGAAAAAGCAAAAAATTTCAGAATTGCACCTTGCAATGCGGAGAAATTACTGTTTGTGCATTTACAATATTCATTGATTTTTGCCATTGAAAAACGTCCAGAAATGATTGAAGCTACTGACTGAATGAAAGGAACTGGCATCTCACTCTCTTTGAATCTTCTTTATCATGCTAAGAGGAGCAGGAAAAAGCAAAAAATTTCAGAATTGCACCTTGCAATGCGGAGAAATTACTGTTTGTGCATTTACAAAATTCATTGATTTTTGCCATTGAAAAACATCATGTTATTCATATACCAGAAATGTTTGAAGCTACTGACTGAATGAAAGGAGCTGACATCTCACTCTCTTTGAATCTTCTTTATCATGCTAAGAGGAGCAGGAAAAAGCAAAAAATTTCAGAATTGCACCTTGCAATGCGGAGAAATTACTGTTTGTGCATTTACAATATTCATTGATTTTTGCCATTGAAAAACGTCCAGAAATGATTGAAGCTACTGACTGAATGAAAGGAGCTGGCATCTCACTCTCTTTGAATCTTCTTTATCATGCTAAGAGGAGCAGGAAAAAGCAAAAAATTTCAGAATTGCACCTTGCAATGCGGAGAAATTACTGTTTGTGCATTTACAATATTCATTGATTTTTGCCATTGAAAAACATCATGTTATTCATATACCAGAAATGATTGAAGCTACTGACTGAATGAAAGGAGCTGGCATCTCACTCTCTTTGAATCTTCTTTATCATGCTAAGAGGAGCAGGAAAAAGCAAAAAATTTCAGAATTGCACCTTGCAATGTGGAGAAATTACTGTTTGTGCATTTACAATATTCATTGATTTTTACCATTGAAAAACGTCCAGAAATGATTGAAGCTACTGACTGAATGAAAGTAGCTGGCATCTCACTCTCTTTGAATCTTCTTTATCATGCTAAGAGGAGCAGGAAAAAGCAAAAAATTTCAGACTTGCACCTTGCAATGCGGAGAAATTACTGTTTGTGCATTTACAATATTCATTGATTTTTGCCATTGAAAAACATCATGTTATTCATATACCAGAAATGTTTGAAGCTACTGACTGAATGAAAGGAGCTGGCATCTCACTCTCTTTGAATCTTCTTTATCATGCTAAGAGGAGCAGGAAAAAGCAAAAAATTTCAGAATTGCACCTTGCAATGCGGAGAAATTACTGTTTGTGCATTTACAATATTCATTGATTTTTGCCATTGAAAAACGTCCAGAAATGATTGAAGCTACTGACTGAATGAAAGGAGCTGGCATCTCACTCTCTTTGAATCTTGTTTATCATGCTAAGAGGAGCAGGAAAAAGCAAAAAATTTCAGAATTGCACCTTGCAATGCGGAGAAATTACTGTTTGTGCATTTACAATATTCATTGATTTTTGCCATTGAAAAACGTCCAGAAATGATTGAAGCTACTGACTGAATGAAAGGAGCTGGCATCTCACTCTCTTTGAATCTTCTTTATCATGCTAAGAGGAGCAGGAAAAAGCAAAAAAATTCAGAATTGCACCTTGCAATGCGGAGAAATTACTGTTTGTGCATTTACAATATTCATTGATTTTTGCCATTGAAAAACATCATGTTATTCATATACCAGAAATGATTGAAGCTACTGACTGAATGAAAGGAGCTGGCATCTCACTCTCTTTGAATCTTCTTTATCATGCTAAGAGGAGCAGGAAAAAGCAAAAAATTTCAGAATTGCACCTTGCAATGCGGAGAAATTACTGTTTGTGCATTTACAATATTCATTGATTTTTGCCATTGAAAAACGTCCAGAAATGATTGAAGCTACTGACTGAATGAAAGGAACTGGCATCTCACTCTCTTTGAATCTTCTTTATCATGCTAAGAGGAGCAGGAAAAAGCAAAAAATTTCAGAATTGCACCTTGCAATGCGGAGAAATTACTGTTTGTGCATTTACAAAATTCATTGATTTTTGCCATTGAAAAACATCATGTTATTCATATACCAGAAATGTTTGAAGCTACTGACTGAATGAAAGGAGCTGACATCTCACTCTCTTTGAATCTTCTTTATCATGCTAAGAGGAGCAGGAAAAAGCAAAAAATTTCAGAATTGCACCTTGCAATGCGGAGAAATTACTGTTTGTGCATTTACAATATTCATTGATTTTTGCCATTGAAAAACGTCCAGAAATGATTGAAGCTACTGACTGAATGAAAGGAGCTGGCATCTCACTCTCTTTGAATCTTCTTTATCATGCTAAGAGGAGCAGGAAAAAGCAAAAAATTTCAGAATTGCACCTTGCAATGCGGAGAAATTACTGTTTGTGCATTTACAATATTCATTGATTTTTGCCATTGAAAAACATCATGTTATTCATATACCAGAAATGTTTGAAGCTACTGACTGAATGAAAGGAGCTGGCATCTCACTCTCTTTGAATCTTCTTTATCATGCTAAGAGGAGCAGGAAAAAGCAAAAAATTTCAGAATTGCACCTTGCAATGCGGAGAAATTACTGTTTGTGCATTTACAATATTCATTGATTTTTGCCATTGAAAAACGTCCAGAAATGATTGAAGCTACTGACTGAATGAAAGGAGCTGGCATCTCACTCTCTTTGAATCTTCTTTATCATGCTAAGAGGAGCAGGAAAAAGCAAAAAATTTCAGAATTGCACCTTGCAATGCGGAGAAATTACTGTTTGTGCATTTACAATATTCATTGATTTTTGCCATTGAAAAACGTCCAGAAATGATTGAAGCTACTGACTGAATGAAAGGAGCTGGCATCTCACTCTCTTTGAATCTTCTTTATCATGCTAAGAGGAGCAGGAAAAAGCAAAAAATTTCAGAATTGCAACTTGCAATGCGGAGAAATTACTGTTTGTGCATTTACAATATTCATTGATTTTTGCCATTGAAAAACATCATGTTATTCATATACCAGAAATGATTGAAGCTACTGACTGAATGAAAGGAGCTGGAATCTCACTCTCTTTGAATCTTCTTTATCATGCTAAGAGGAGCAGGAAAAAGCAAAAAATTTCAGAATTGCACCTTGCAATGCGGAGAAATTACTGTTTGTGCATTTACAATATTCATTGATTTTTGCCATTGAAAAACGTCCAGAAATGATTGAAGCTACTGACTGAATGAAAGGAGCTGGCATCTCACTCTCTTTGAATCTTCTTTATCATGCTAAGAGGAGCAGGAAAAAGCAAAAAATTTCAGAATTGCACCTTGCAATGCGGAGAAATTACTGTTTGTGCTTTTACAATATTCATTGATTTTTGCCATTGAAAAACATCATATTATTCATATACCAGAAATGTTTGAAGCTACTGACTGAATGAAAGGAGCTGGCATCTCACTCTCTTTGAATCTTCTTTATCATGCTAAGAGGAGCAGGAAAAAGCAAAAAATTTCAGAATTGCACCTTGCAATGCGGAGAAATTACTGTTTGTGCATTTACAATATTCATTGATTTTTGCCATTGAAAAACGTCCAGAAATGATTGAAGCTACTGACTGAATGAAAGGAGCTGGCATCTCACTCTCTTTGAATCTTCTTTATCATGCTAAGAGGAGCAGGAAAAAGCAAAAAATTTCAGAATTGCACCTTGCAATGCGGAGAAATTACTGTTTGTGCATTTACAATATTCATTGATTTTTGCCATTGAAAAACGTCCAGAAATGATTGAAGCTACTGACTGAATGAAAGGAGCTGGCATCTCACTCTCTTTGAATCTTCTTTATCATGCTAAGAGGAGCAGGAAAAAGCAAAAAATTTCAGAATTGCACCTTGCAATGCGGAGAAATTACTGTTTGTGCATTTACAATATTCATTGATTTTTGCCATTGAAAAACATCATGTTATTCATATACCAGAAATGATTGAAGCTACTGACTGAATGAAAGGAGCTGGCATCTTACTCTCTTTGAATCTTCTTTGTCATGCTAAGAGGAGCAGGAAAAAGCAAAAAATTTCAGAATTGCACCTTGCAATGCGGAGAAATTACTGTTTGTGCATTTACAATATTCATTGATTTTTGCCATTGAAAAACGTCCAGAAATGATTGAAGCTACTGACTGAATGAAAGGAGCTGGCATCTCACTCTCTTTGAATCTTCTTTATCATGCTAAGAGGAGCAGGAAAAAGCAAAAAATTTCAGAATTGCACCTTGCAATGCGGAGAAATTACTGTTTGTGCATTTACAATATTCATTGATTTTTGCCATTGAAAAACGTCCAGAAATGATTGAAGCTACTGACTGAATGAAAGGAGCTGGCATCTCACTCTCTTTGAATCTTCTTTATCATGCTAAGAGGAGCAGGAAAAAGCAAAAAATTTCAGAATTGCACCTTGCAATGCGGAGAAATTACTCTTTGTGCATTTACAATATTCATTGATTTTTGCCATTGAAAAACATCATGTTATTCATATACCAGAAATGTTTGAAGCTACTGACTGAATGAAAGGAGCTGGCATCTCACTCTCTTTGAATCTTCTTTATCATGCTAAGAGGAGCAGGAAAAAGCAAAAAATTTCAGAATTGCACCTTGCAATGCGGAGAAATTACTGTTTGTGCATTTACAATATTCATTGATTTTTGCCATTGAAAAACGTCCAGAAATGATTGAAGCTACTGACTGAATGAAAGGAGCTGGCATCTCACTCTCTTTGAATCTTCTTTATCATGCTAAGAGGAGCAGGAAAAAGCAAAAAATTTCAGAATTGCACCTTGCAATGCGGAGAAATTACTGTTTGTGCATTTACAATATTCATTGATTTTTGCCATTGAAAAACATCATGTTATTCATATACCAGAAATGTTTGTAGCTACTGACTGAATGAAAGGAGCTGGCATCTCACTCTCTTTGAATCTTCTTTATCATGCTAAGAGGAGCAGGAAAAAGCAAAAAATTTCAGAATTGCACCTTGCAATGCGGAGAAATTACTGTTTGTGCATTTACAATATTCATTGATTTTTGCCATTGAAAAACGTCCAGAAATGATTGAAGCTACTGACTGAATGAAAGGAGCTGGCATCTCACTCTCTTTGAATCTTCTTTATCATGCTAAGAGGAGCAGGAAAAAGCAAAAAATTTCAGAATTGCACCTTGCAATGCGGAGAAATTACTGTTTGTGCATTTACAATATTCATTGATTTTTGCCATTGAAAAACGTCCAGAAATGATTGAAGCTACTGACTGAATGAAAGGAGCTGGCATCTCACTCTCTTTGAATCTTCTTTATCATGCTAAGAGGAGCAGGAAAAAGCAAAAAATTTCAGAATTGCACCTTGCAATGCGGAGAAATTACTCTTTGTGCATTTACAATATTCATTGATTTTTGCCATTGAAAAACATCATGTTATTCATATACCAGAAATGTTTGAAGCTACTGACTGAATGAAAGGAGCTGGCATCTCACTCTCTTTGAATCTTCTTTATCATGCTAAGAGGAGCAGGAAAAAGCAAAAAATTTCAGAATTGCACCTTGCAATGCGGAGAAATTACTGTTTGTGCATTTACAATATTCATTGATTTTTGCCATTGAAAAACGTCCAGAAATGATTGAAGCTACTGACTGAATGAAAGGAGCTGGCATCTCACTCTCTTTGAATCTTGTTTATCATGCTAAGAGGAGCAGGAAAAAGCAAAAAATTTCAGAATTGCACCTTGCAATGCGGAGAAATTACTGTTTGTGCATTTACAATATTCATTGATTTTTGCCATTGAAAAACGTCCAGAAATGATTGAAGCTACTGACTGAATGAAAGGAGCTGGCATCTCACTCTCTTTGAATCTTCTTTATCATGCTAAGAGGAGCAGGAAAAAGCAAAAAAATTCAGAATTACACCTTGCAATGCGGAGAAATTACTGTTTGTGCATTTACAATATTCATTGATTTTTGCCATTGAAAAACATCATGTTATTCATATACCAGAAATGATTGAAGCTACTGACTGAATGAAAGGAGCTGGCATCTCACTCTCTTTGAATCTTCTTTATCATGCTAAGAGGAGCAGGAAAAAGCAAAAAATTTCAGAATTGCACCTTGCAATGCGGAGAAATTACTGTTTGTGCATTTACAATATTCATTGATTTTTGCCATTGAAAAACGTCCAGAAATGATTGAAGCTACTGACTGAATGAAAGGAACTGGCATCTCACTCTCTTTGAATCTTCTTTATCATGCTAAGAGGAGCAGGAAAAAGCAAAAAATTTCAGAATTGCACCTTGCAATGCGGAGAAATTACTGTTTGTGCATTTACAAAATTCATTGATTTTTGCCATTGAAAAACATCATGTTATTCATATACCAGAAATGTTTGAAGCTACTGACTGAATGAAAGGAGCTGACATCTCACTCTCTTTGAATCTTCTTTATCATGCTAAGAGGAGCAGGAAAAAGCAAAAAATTTCAGAATTGCACCTTGCAATGCGGAGAAATTACTGTTTGTGCATTTACAATATTCATTGATTTTTGCCATTGAAAAACGTCCAGAAATGATTGAAGCTACTGACTGAATGAAAGGAGCTGGCATCTCACTCTCTTTGAATCTTCTTTATCATGCTAAGAGGAGCAGGAAAAAGCAAAAAATTTCAGAATTGCACCTTGCAATGCGGAGAAATTACTGTTTGTGCATTTACAATATTCATTGATTTTTGCCATTGAAAAACATCATGTTATTCATATACCAGAAATGTTTGAAGCTACTGACTGAATGAAAGGAGCTGGCATCTCACTCTCTTTGAATCTTCTTTATCATGCTAAGAGGAGCAGGAAAAAGCAAAAAATTTCAGAATTGCACCTTGCAATGCGGAGAAATTACTGTTTGTGCATTTACAATATTCATTGATTTTTGCCATTGAAAAACGTCCAGAAATGATTGAAGCTACTGACTGAATGAAAGGAGCTGGCATCTCACTCTCTTTGAATCTTCTTTATCATGCTAAGAGGAGCAGGAAAAAGCAAAAAATTTCAGAATTGCACCTTGCAATGCGGAGAAATTACTGTTTGTGCATTTACAATATTCATTGATTTTTGCCATTGAAAAACGTCCAGAAATGATTGAAGCTACTGACTGAATGAAAGGAGCTGGCATCTCACTCTCTTTGAATCTTCTTTATCATGCTAAGAGGAGCAGGAAAAAGCAAAAAATTTCAGAATTGCAACTTGCAATGCGGAGAAATTACTGTTTGTGCATTTACAATATTCATTGATTTTTGCCATTGAAAAACATCATGTTATTCATATACCAGAAATGATTGAAGCTACTGACTGAATGAAAGGAGCTGGCATCTCACTCTCTTTGAATCTTCTTTATCATGCTAAGAGGAGCAGGAAAAAGCAAAAAATTTCAGAATTGCACCTTGCAATGCGGAGAAATTACTGTTTGTGCATTTACAATATTCATTGATTTTTGCCATTGAAAAACGTCCAGAAATGATTGAAGCTACTGACTGAATGAAAGGAGCTGGCATCTCACTCTCTTTGAATCTTCTTTATCATGCTAAGAGGAGCAGGAAAAAGCAAAAAATTTCAGAATTGCACCTTGCAATGCGGAGAAATTACTGTTTGTGCTTTTACAATATTCATTGATTTTTGCCATTGAAAAACATCATATTATTCATATACCAGAAATGTTTGAAGCTACTGACTGAATGAAAGGAGCTGGCATCTCACTCTCTTTGAATCTTCTTTATCATGCTAAGAGGAGCAGGAAAAAGCAAAAAATTTCAGAATTGCACCTTGCAATGCGGAGAAATTACTGTTTGTGCATTTACAATATTCATTGATTTTTGCCATTGAAAAACGTCCAGAAATGATTGAAGCTACTGACTGAATGAAAGGAGCTGGCATCTCACTCTCTTTGAATCTTCTTTATCATGCTAAGAGGAGCAGGAAAAAGCAAAAAATTTCAGAATTGCACCTTGCAATGCGGAGAAATTACTGTTTGTGCATTTACAATATTCATTGATTTTTGCCATTGAAAAACGTCCAGAAATGATTGAAGCTACTGACTGAATGAAAGGAGCTGGCATCTCACTCTCTTTGAATCTTCTTTATCATGCTAAGAGGAGCAGGAAAAAGCAAAAAATTTCAGAATTGCACCTTGCAATGCGGAGAAATTACTGTTTGTGCATTTACAATATTCATTGATTTTTGCCATTGAAAAACATCATGTTATTCATATACCAGAAATGATTGAAGCTACTGACTGAATGAAAGGAGCTGGCATCTTACTCTCTTTGAATCTTCTTTGTCATGCTAAGAGGAGCAGGAAAAAGCAAAAAATTTCAGAATTGCACCTTGCAATGCGGAGAAATTACTGTTTGTGCATTTACAATATTCATTGATTTTTGCCATTGAAAAACGTCCAGAAATGATTGAAGCTACTGACTGAATGAAAGGAGCTGGCATCTCACTCTCTTTGAATCTTCTTTATCATGCTAAGAGGAGCAGGAAAAAGCAAAAAATTTCAGAATTGCACCTTGCAATGCGGAGAAATTACTGTTTGTGCATTTACAATATTCATTGATTTTTGCCATTGAAAAACGTCCAGAAATGATTGAAGCTACTGACTGAATGAAAGGAGCTGGCATCTCACTCTCTTTGAATCTTCTTTATCATGCTAAGAGGAGCAGGAAAAAGCAAAAAATTTCAGAATTGCACCTTGCAATGCGGAGAAATTACTCTTTGTGCATTTACAATATTCATTGATTTTTGCCATTGAAAAACATCATGTTATTCATATACCAGAAATGTTTGAAGCTACTGACTGAATGAAAGGAGCTGGCATCTCACTCTCTTTGAATCTTCTTTATCATGCTAAGAGGAGCAGGAAAAAGCAAAAAATTTCAGAATTGCACCTTGCAATGCGGAGAAATTACTGTTTGTGCATTTACAATATTCATTGATTTTTGCCATTGAAAAACGTCCAGAAATGATTGAAGCTACTGACTGAATGAAAGGAGCTGGCATCTCACTCTCTTTGAATCTTCTTTATCATGCTAAGAGGAGCAGGAAAAAGCAAAAAATTTCAGAATTGCACCTTGCAATGCGGAGAAATTACTGTTTGTGCATTTACAATATTCATTGATTTTTGCCATTGAAAAACATCATGTTATTCATATACCAGAAATGTTTGTAGCTACTGACTGAATGAAAGGAGCTGGCATCTCACTCTCTTTGAATCTTCTTTATCATGCTAAGAGGAGCAGGAAAAAGCAAAAAATTTCAGAATTGCACCTTGCAATGCGGAGAAATTACTGTTTGTGCATTTACAATATTCATTGATTTTTGCCATTGAAAAACGTCCAGAAATGATTGAAGCTACTGACTGAATGAAAGGAGCTGGCATCTCACTCTCTTTGAATCTTCTTTATCATGCTAAGAGGAGCAGGAAAAAGCAAAAAATTTCAGAATTGCACCTTGCAATGCGGAGAAATTACTGTTTGTGCATTTACAATATTCATTGATTTTTGCCATTGAAAAACGTCCAGAAATGATTGAAGCTACTGACTGAATGAAAGGAGCTGGCATCTCACTCTCTTTGAATCTTCTTTATCATGCTAAGAGGAGCAGGAAAAAGCAAAAAATTTCAGAATTGCACCTTGCAATGCGGAGAAATTACTCTTTGTGCATTTACAATATTCATTGATTTTTGCCATTGAAAAACATCATGTTATTCATATACCAGAAATGTTTGAAGCTACTGACTGAATGAAAGGAGCTGGCATCTCACTCTCTTTGAATCTTCTTTATCATGCTAAGAGGAGCAGGAAAAAGCAAAAAATTTCAGAATTGCACCTTGCAATGCGGAGAAATTACTGTTTGTGCATTTACAATATTCATTGATTTTTGCCATTGAAAAACATCATGTTATTCATATACCAG
The DNA here is from genome assembly GCF_046119375.1 of Phyllobates terribilis. NCBI lineage: Eukaryota > Metazoa > Chordata > Amphibia > Anura > Dendrobatidae > Phyllobates > Phyllobates terribilis. The sequence goes on from NW_027364281.1 coordinate 82,663, forward strand.
AAATGTTTGAAGCTACTGACTGAATGAAAGGAGCTGGCATCTCACTCTCTTTGAATCTTCTTTATCATGCTAAGAGGAGCAGGAAAAAGCAAAAAATTTCAGAATTGCACCTTGCAATGCGGAGAAATTACTGTTTGTGCATTTACAATATTCATTGATTTTTGCCATTGAAAAACGTCCAGAAATGATTGAAGCTACTGACTGAATGAAAGGAGCTGGCATCTCACTCTCTTTGAATCTTCTTTATCATGCTAAGAGGAGCAGGAAAAAGCAAAAAATTTCAGAATTGCACCTTGCAATGCGGAGAAATTACTGTTTGTGCATTTACAATATTCATTGATTTTTGCCATTGAAAAACGTCCAGAAATGATTGAAGCTACTGACTGAATGAAAGGAGCTGGCATCTCACTCTCTTTGAATCTTCTTTATCATGCTAAGAGGAGCAGGAAAAATCAAAAAATTTCAGAATTGCACCTTGCAATGCGGAGAAATTACTGTTTGTGCATTTACAATATTCAATGATTTTTGCCATTGAAAAACATGTTATTCATATACCAGAAATGTTTGAAGCTACTGACTGAATGAAAGGAGCTGGCACCTCACTCTCTTTGAATCTTCTTTATCATGCTAAGAGGAGCGGGAAAAAGCAAAAAATTTCAGAATTGCACCTTGCAATGCGGAGAAATTACTGTTTGTGCATTTACAATATTCATTGATTTTTGCCATTGAAAAACATCCAGAAATGATTGAAGGTACTGACTGAATGAAAGGAGCTGGCATCTCACTCTCTGAATCTTCTTTATCATGCTAAGAGGAGCAGGAAAAAGCAAAAAATTTCAGAATTGCACCTTGCAATGCGGAGAAATTACTGTTTGTGCATTTACAATATTCATTGATTTTTGCCATTGAAAAACGTCCAGAAATGATTGAAGCTACTGACTGAATGAAAGGAGCTGGCATCTCACTCTCTTTGAATCTTCTTTATCATGCTAAGAGGAGCAGGAAAAAGCCAAAAATTTCAGAATTGCACCTTGCAATGCGGAGAAATTACAGTTTGTGCATTTACAATATTCATTGATTTTTGCCATTGAAAAACATCCAGAAATGATTGAAGCTACTGACTGAATGAAAGGAGCTGGCATCTCACTCTCTTTGAATATTCTTTATCATGCTAAGAGGAGCAGGAAAAAGCAAAAAATTTCAGAATTGCACCTTGCAATGCGGAGAAATTACTGTTTGTGCATTTACAATATTCATTGATTTTTGCCATTGAAAAACATCATGTTATTCATATACCAGAAATGTTTGAAGCTACTGACTGAATGAAAGGAGCTGGCATCTCACTCTCTTTGAATCTTCTTTATCATGCTAAGAGGAGCAGGAAAAAGCAAAAAATTTCAGAATTGCACCTTGCAATGCGGAGAAATTACTGTTTGTGCATTTACAATATTCATTGATTTTTGCCATTGAAAAACATCATGTTATTCATATACCAGAAATGTTTGAAGCTACTGACTGAATGAAAGGAGCTGGCATCTCACTCTCTGAATCTTCTTTATCATGCTAAGAGGAGCAGGAAAAAGCAAAAAATTTCAGAATTGCACCTTGCAATGTGGAGAAATTACTGTTTGTGCATTTACAATATTCATTGATTTTTACCATTGAAAAACGTCCAGAAATGATTGAAGCTACTGACTGAATGAAAGTAGCTGGCATCTCACTCTCTTTGAATCTTCTTTATCATGCTAAGAGGAGCAGGAAAAAGCAAAAAATTTCAGAATTGCACCTTGCAATGCAGAGAAATTACTGTTTGTGCATTTGCAATATTCATTGATTTTTGCCATTGAAAAACATCATGTTATTCATATACCAGAAATGTTTGAAGCTACTGACTGAATGAAAGGAGCTGGCATCTCACTCTCTTTGAATCTTCTTTATCATGCTGAGGAGCAGGAAAAAGCAAAAAATTTCAGAATTGCACCTTGCAATGCGGAGAAATTACTGTTTGTGCATTTACAAAATTCATTGATTTTTGCCATTGAAAAACATCATGTTATTCATATACCAGAAATGTTTGAAGCTACTGACTGAATGAAAGGAGCTGACATCTCACTCTCTTTGAATCTTCTTTATCATGCTAAGAGGAGCAGGAAAAAGCAAAAAATTTCAGAATTGCACCTTGCAATGCGGAGAAATTACTGTTTGTGCATTTACAATATTCATTGATTTTTGCCATTGAAAAACGTCCAGAAATGATTGAAGCTACTGACTGAATGAAAGGAGCTGGCATCTCACTCTCTTTGAATCTTCTTTATCATGCTAAGAGGAGCAGGAAAAAGCAAAAAATTTCAGAATTGCACCTTGCAATGCGGAGAAATTACTGTTTGTGCATTTACAATATTCATTGATTTTTGCCATTGAAAAACGTCCAGAAATGATTGAAGCTACTGACTGAATGAAAGGAGCTGGCATCTCACTCTCTTTGAATCTTCTTTATCATGCTAAGAGGAGCAGGAAAAAGCAAAAAATTTCAGAATTGCACCTTGCAATGCGGAGAAATTACTGTTTGTGCATTTACAATATTCATTGATTTTTGCCATTGAAAAACATCATGTTATTCATATACCAGAAATGATTGAAGCTACTGACTGAATGAAAGGAGCTGGCATCTCACTCTCTTTGAATCTTCTTTATCATGCTAAGAGGAGCAGGAAAAAGCAAAAAATTTCAGAATTGCACCTTGCAATGCGGAGAAATTACTGTTTGTGCATTTACAATATTCATTGATTTTTGCCATTGAAAAACGTCCAGAAATGATTGAAGCTACTGACTGAATGAAAGGAACTGGCATCTCACTCTCTTTGAATCTTCTTTATCATGCTAAGAGGAGCAGGAAAAAGCAAAAAATTTCAGAATTGCACCTTGCAATGCGGAGAAATTACTGTTTGTGCATTTACAAAATTCATTGATTTTTGCCATTGAAAAACATCATGTTATTCATATACCAGAAATGTTTGAAGCTACTGACTGAATGAAAGGAGCTGACATCTCACTCTCTTTGAATCTTCTTTATCATGCTAAGAGGAGCAGGAAAAAGCAAAAAATTTCAGAATTGCACCTTGCAATGCGGAGAAATTACTGTTTGTGCATTTACAATATTCATTGATTTTTGCCATTGAAAAACGTCCAGAAATGATTGAAGCTACTGACTGAATGAAAGGAGCTGGCATCTCACTCTCTTTGAATCTTCTTTATCATGCTAAGAGGAGCAGGAAAAAGCAAAAAATTTCAGAATTGCACCTTGCAATGCGGAGAAATTACTGTTTGTGCATTTACAATATTCATTGTTTTTTGCCATTGAAAAACATCATGTTATTCATATACCAGAAATGATTGAAGCTACTGACTGAATGAAAGGAGCTGGCATCTCACTCTCTTTGAATCTTCTTTATCATGCTAAGAGGAGCAGGAAAAAGCAAAAAATTTCAGAATTGCACCTTGCAATGTGGAGAAATTACTGTTTGTGCATTTACAATATTCATTGATTTTTACCATTGAAAAACGTCCAGAAATGATTGAAGCTACTGACTGAATGAAAGTAGCTGGCATCTCACTCTCTTTGAATCTTCTTTATCATGCTAAGAGGAGCAGGAAAAAGCAAAAAATTTCAGACTTGCACCTTGCAATGCGGAGAAATTACTGTTTGTGCATTTACAATATTCATTGATTTTTGCCATTGAAAAACATCATGTTATTCATATACCAGAAATGTTTGAAGCTACTGACTGAATGAAAGGAGCTGGCATCTCACTCTCTTTGAATCTTCTTTTTCATGCTAAGAGGAGCAGGAAAAAGCAAAAAATTTCAGAATTGCACCTTGCAATGCGGAGAAATTACTGTTTGTGCATTTACAATATTCATTGATTTTTGCCATTGAAAAACGTCCAGAAATGATTGAAGCTACTGACTGAATGAAAGGAGCTGGCATCTCACTCTCTTTGAATCTTGTTTATCATGCTAAGAGGAGCAGGAAAAAGCAAAAAATTTCAGAATTGCACCTTGCAATGCGGAGAAATTACTGTTTGTGCATTTACAATATTCATTGATTTTTGCCATTGAAAAACGTCCAGAAATGATTGAAGCTACTGACTGAATGAAAGGAGCTGGCATCTCACTCTCTTTGAATCTTCTTTATCATGCTAAGAGGAGCAGGAAAAAGCAAAAAATTTCAGAATTGCACCTTGCAATGCGGAGAAATTACTGTTTGTGCATTTACAATATTCATTGATTTTTGCCATTGAAAAACATCATGTTATTCATATACCAGAAATGTTTGAAGCTACTGACTGAATGAAAGGAGCTGGCATCTCACTCTCTTTGAATCTTCTTTATCATGCTAAGAGGAGCAGGAAAAAGCAAAAAATTTCAGAATTGCACCTTGCAATGCGGAGAAATTACTGTTTGTGCATTTACAATATTCATTGATTTTTGCCATTGAAAAACATCATGTTATTCATATACCAGAAATGTTTGAAGCTACTGACTGAATGAAAGGAGCTGGCATCTCACTCTCTGAATCTTCTTTATCATGCTAAGAGGAGCAGGAAAAAGCAAAAAATTTCAGAATTGCACCTTGCAATGTGGAGAAATTACTGTTTGTGCATTTACAATATTCATTGATTTTTACCATTGAAAAACGTCCAGAAATGATTGAAGCTACTGACTGAATGAAAGTAGCTGGCATCTCACTCTCTTTGAATCTTCTTTATCATGCTAAGAGGAGCAGGAAAAAGCAAAAAATTTCAGAATTGCACCTTGCAATGCAGAGAAATTACTGTTTGTGCATTTACAATATTCATTGATTTTTGCCATTGAAAAACATCATGTTATTCATATACCAGAAATGTTTGAAGCTACTGACTGAATGAAAGGAGCTGGCATCTCACTCTCTTTGAATCTTCTTTATCATGCTAAGAGGAGCAGGAAAAAGCAAAAAATTTCAGAATTGCACCTTGCAATGTGGAGAAATTACTGTTTGTGCATTTACAATATTCATTGATTTTTACCATTGAAAAACGTCCAGAAATGATTGAAGCTACTGACTGAATGAAAGTAGCTGGCATCTCACTCTCTTTGAATCTTCTTTATCATGCTAAGAGGAGCAGGAAAAAGCAAAAAATTTCAGAATTGCACCTTGCAATGCGGAGAAATTACTGTTTGTGCATTTACAATATTCATTGATTTTTGCCATTGAAAAACATCGTTATTCATATACCAGAAATGATTGAAGCTACTGACTGAATGAAAGGAGCTGGCATCTCACTCTCTTTGAATCTTCTTTATCATGCTAAGAGGAGCAGGAAAAAGCAAAAAATTTCAGAATTGCACCTTGCAATGCGGAGAAATTACTGTTTGTGCATTTACAATATTCATTGATTTTTGCCATTGAAAAACGTCCAGAAATGATTGAAGCTACTGACTGAATGAAAGGAACTGGCATCTCACTCTCTTTGAATCTTCTTTATCATGCTGAGGAGCAGGAAAAAACAAAAAATTTCAGAATTGCACCTTGCAATGCGGAGAAATTACTGTTTGTGCATTTACAAAATTCATTGATTTTTGCCATTGAAAAACATCATGTTATTCATATACCAGAAATGTTTGAAGCTACTGACTGAATGAAAGGAGCTGACATCTCACTCTCTTTGAATCTTCTTTATCATGCTAAGAGGAGCAGGAAAAAGCAAAAAATTTCAGAATTGCACCTTGCAATGCGGAGAAATTACTGTTTGTGCATTTACAATATTCATTGATTTTTGCCATTGAAAAACGTCCAGAAATGATTGAAGCTACTGACTGAATGAAAGGAGCTGGCATCTCACTCTCTTTGAATCTTCTTTATCATGCTAAGAGGAGCAGGAAAAAGCAAAAAATTTCAGAATTGCACCTTGCAATGCGGAGAAATTACTGTTTGTGCATTTACAATATTCATTGATTTTTGCCATTGAAAAACGTCCAGAAATGATTGAAGCTACTGACTGAATGAAAGGAGCTGGCATCTCACTCTCTTTGAATCTTCTTTATCATGCTAAGAGGAGCAGGAAAAAGCAAAAAATTTCAGAATTGCACCTTGCAATGCGGAGAAATTACTGTTTGTGCATTTACAATATTCATTGATTTTTGCCATTGAAAAACATCATGTTATTCATATACCAGAAATGATTGAAGCTACTGACTGAATGAAAGGAGCTGGCATCTCACTCTCTTTGAATCTTCTTTATCATGCTAAGAGGAGCAGGAAAAAGCAAAAAATTTCAGAATTGCACCTTGCAATGCGGAGAAATTACTGTTTGTGCATTTACAATATTCATTGATTTTTGCCATTGAAAAACGTCCAGAAATGATTGAAGCTACTGACTGAATGAAAGGAACTGGCATCTCACTCTCTTTGAATCTTCTTTATCATGCTAAGAGGAGCAGGAAAAAGCAAAAAATTTCAGAATTGCACCTTGCAATGCGGAGAAATTACTGTTTGTGCATTTACAAAATTCATTGATTTTTGCCATTGAAAAACATCATGTTATTCATATACCAGAAATGTTTGAAGCTACTGACTGAATGAAAGGAGCTGACATCTCACTCTCTTTGAATCTTCTTTATCATGCTAAGAGGAGCAGGAAAAAGCAAAAAATTTCAGAATTGCACCTTGCAATGCGGAGAAATTACTGGAAATTACTGTTTGTGCATTTACAATATTCATTGATTTTTGCCATTGAAAAACGTCCAGAAATGATTGAAGCTACTGACTGAATGAAAGGAGCTGGCATCTCACTCTCTTTGAATCTTCTTTATCATGCTAAGAGGAGCAGGAAAAAGCAAAAAATTTCAGAATTGCACCTTGCAATGCGGAGAAATTACTGTTTGTGCATTTACAATATTCATTGATTTTTGCCATTGAAAAACATCATGTTATTCATATACCAGAAATGATTGAAGCTACTGACTGAATGAAAGGAGCTGGCATCTCACTCTCTTTGAATCTTCTTTATCATGCTAAGAGGAGCAGGAAAAAGCAAAAAATTTCAGAATTGCACCTTGCAATGTGGAGAAATTACTGTTTGTGCATTTACAATATTCATTGATTTTTACCATTGAAAAACGTCCAGAAATGATTGAAGCTACTGACTGAATGAAAGTAGCTGGCATCTCACTCTCTTTGAATCTTCTTTATCATGCTAAGAGGAGCAGGAAAAAGCAAAAAATTTCAGACTTGCACCTTGCAATGCGGAGAAATTACTGTTTGTGCATTTACAATATTCATTGATTTTTGCCATTGAAAAACATCATGTTATTCATATACCAGAAATGTTTGAAGCTACTGACTGAATGAAAGGAGCTGGCATCTCACTCTCTTTGAATCTTCTTTATCATGCTAAGAGGAGCAGGAAAAAGCAAAAAATTTCAGAATTGCACCTTGCAATGCGGAGAAATTACTGTTTGTGCATTTACAATATTCATTGATTTTTGCCATTGAAAAACGTCCAGAAATGATTGAAGCTACTGACTGAATGAAAGGAGCTGGCATCTCACTCTCTTTGAATCTTGTTTATCATGCTAAGAGGAGCAGGAAAAAGCAAAAAATTTCAGAATTGCACCTTGCAATGCGGAGAAATTACTGTTTGTGCATTTACAATATTCATTGATTTTTGCCATTGAAAAACGTCCAGAAATGATTGAAGCTACTGACTGAATGAAAGGAGCTGGCATCTCACTCTCTTTGAATCTTCTTTATCATGCTAAGAGGAGCAGGAAAAAGCAAAAAAATTCAGAATTGCACCTTGCAATGCGGAGAAATTACTGTTTGTGCATTTACAATATTCATTGATTTTTGCCATTGAAAAACATCATGTTATTCATATACCAGAAATGATTGAAGCTACTGACTGAATGAAAGGAGCTGGCATCTCACTCTCTTTGAATCTTCTTTATCATGCTAAGAGGAGCAGGAAAAAGCAAAAAATTTCAGAATTGCACCTTGCAATGCGGAGAAATTACTGTTTGTGCATTTACAATATTCATTGATTTTTGCCATTGAAAAACGTCCAGAAATGATTGAAGCTACTGACTGAATGAAAGGAGCTGGCATCTCACTCTCTTTGAATCTTCTTTATCATGCTAAGAGGAGCAGGAAAAAGCAAAAAATTTCAGAATTGCACCTTGCAATGCGGAGAAATTACTGTTTGTGCATTTACAATATTCATTGATTTTTGCCATTGAAAAACATCATGTTATTCATATACCAGAAATGATTGAAGCTACTGACTGAATGAAAGGAGCTGGCATCTCACTCTCTTTGAATCTTCTTTATCATGCTAAGAGGAGCAGGAAAAAGCAAAAAATTTCAGAATTGCACCTTGCAATGCGGAGAAATTACTGTTTGTGCATTTACAATATTCATTGATTTTTGCCATTGAAAAACGTCCAGAAATGATTGAAGCTACTGACTGAATGAAAGGAACTGGCATCTCACTCTCTTTGAATCTTCTTTATCATGCTAAGAGGAGCAGGAAAAAGCAAAAAATTTCAGAATTGCACCTTGCAATGCGGAGAAATTACTGTTTGTGCATTTACAAAATTCATTGATTTTTGCCATTGAAAAACATCATGTTATTCATATACCAGAAATGTTTGAAGCTACTGACTGAATGAAAGGAGCTGACATCTCACTCTCTTTGAATCTTCTTTATCATGCTAAGAGGAGCAGGAAAAAGCAAAAAATTTCAGAATTGCACCTTGCAATGCGGAGAAATTACTGTTTGTGCATTTACAATATTCATTGATTTTTGCCATTGAAAAACGTCCAGAAATGATTGAAGCTACTGACTGAATGAAAGGAGCTGGCATCTCACTCTCTTTGAATCTTCTTTATCATGCTAAGAGGAGCAGGAAAAAGCAAAAAATTTCAGAATTGCACCTTGCAATGCGGAGAAATTACTGTTTGTGCATTTACAATATTCATTGATTTTTGCCATTGAAAAACATCATGTTATTCATATACCAGAAATGATTGAAGCTACTGACTGAATGAAAGGAGCTGGCATCTCACTCTCTTTGAATCTTCTTTATCATGCTAAGAGGAGCAGGAAAAAGCAAAAAATTTCAGACTTGCACCTTGCAATGCGGAGAAATTACTGTTTGTGCATTTACAATATTCATTGATTTTTGCCATTGAAAAACATCATGTTATTCATATACCAGAAATGTTTGAAGCTACTGACTGAATGAAAGGAGCTGGCATCTCACTCTCTTTGAATCTTCTTTATCATGCTAAGAGGAGCAGGAAAAAGCAAAAAATTTCAGAATTGCACCTTGCAATGCGGAGAAATTACTGTTTGTGCATTTACAATATTAATTGATTTTTGCCATTGAAAAACGTCCAGAAATGATTGAAGCTACTGACTGAATGAAAGGAGCTGGCATCTCACTCTCTTTGAATCTTGTTTATCATGCTAAGAGGAGCAGGAAAAAGCAAAAAATTTCAGAATTGCACCTTGCAATGCGGAGAAATTACTGTTTGTGCATTTACAATATTCATTGATTTTTGCCATTGAAAAACGTCCAGAAATGATTGAAGCTACTGACTGAATGAAAGGAGCTGGCATCTCACTCTCTTTGAATCTTCTTTATCATGCTAAGAGGAGCAGGTAAAAGCAAAAAAATTCAGAATTGCACCTTGCAATGCGGAGAAATTACTGTTTGTGCATTTACAATATTCATTGATTTTTGCCATTGAAAAACATCATGTTATTCATATACCAGAAATGATTGAAGCTACTGACTGAATGAAAGGAGCTGGCATCTCACTCTCTTTGAATCTTCTTTATCATGCTAAGAGGAGCAGGAAAAAGCAAAAAATTTCAGAATTGCACCTTGCAATGCGGAGAAATTACTGTTTGTGCATTTACAATATTCATTGATTTTTGCCATTGAAAAACGTCCAGAAATGATTGAAGCTACTGACTGAATGAAAGGAACTGGCATCTCACTCTCTTTGAATCTTCTTTATCATGCTAAGAGGAGCAGGAAAAAGCAAAAAATTTCAGAATTGCACCTTGCAATGCGGAGAAATTACTGTTTGTGCATTTACAAAATTCATTGATTTTTGCCATTGAAAAACATCATGTTATTCATATACCAGAAATGTTTGAAGCTACTGACTGAATGAAAGGAGCTGACATCTCACTCTCTTTGAATCTTCTTTATCATGCTAAGAGGAGCAGGAAAAAGCAAAAAATTTCAGAATTGCACCTTGCAATGCGGAGAAATTACTGTTTGTGCATTTACAATATTCATTGATTTTTGCCATTGAAAAACGTCCAGAAATGATTGAAGCTACTGACTGAATGAAAGGAGCTGGCATCTCACTCTCTTTGAATCTTCTTTATCATGCTAAGAGGAGCAGGAAAAAGCAAAAAATTTCAGAATTGCACCTTGCAATGCGGAGAAATTACTGTTTGTGCATTTACAATATTCATTGATTTTTGCCATTGAAAAACATCATGTTATTCATATACCAGAAATGTTTGAAGCTACTGACTGAATGAAAGGAGCTGGCATCTCACTCTCTTTGAATCTTCTTTATCATGCTAAGAGGAGCAGGAAAAAGCAAAAAATTTCAGAATTGCACCTTGCAATGCGGAGAAATTACTGTTTGTGCATTTACAATATTCATTGATTTTTGCCATTGAAAAACGTCCAGAAATGATTGAAGCTACTGACTGAATGAAAGGAGCTGGCATCTCACTCTCTTTGAATCTTCTTTATCATGCTAAGAGGAGCAGGAAAAAGCAAAAAATTTCAGAATTGCAACTTGCAATGCGGAGAAATTACTGTTTGTGCATTTACAATATTCATTGATTTTTGCCATTGAAAAACATCATGTTATTCATATACCAGAAATGATTGAAGCTACTGACTGAATGAAAGGAGCTGGCATCTCACTCTCTTTGAATCTTCTTTATCATGCTAAGAGGAGCAGGAAAAAGCAAAAAATTTCAGAATTGCACCTTGCAATGCGGAGAAATTACTGTTTGTGCATTTACAATATTCATTGATTTTTGCCATTGAAAAACGTCCAGAAATGATTGAAGCTACTGACTGAATGAAAGGAGCTGGCATCTCACTCTCTTTGAATCTTCTTTATCATGCTAAGAGGAGCAGGAAAAAGCAAAAAATTTCAGAATTGCACCTTGCAATGCGGAGAAATTACTGTTTGTGCTTTTACAATATTCATTGATTTTTGCCATTGAAAAACATCATATTATTCATATACCAGAAATGTTTGAAGCTACTGACTGAATGAAAGGAGCTGGCATCTCACTCTCTTTGAATCTTCTTTATCATGCTAAGAGGAGCAGGAAAAAGCAAAAAATTTCAGAATTGCACCTTGCAATGCGGAGAAATTACTGTTTGTGCATTTACAATATTCATTGATTTTTGCCATTGAAAAACGTCCAGAAATGATTGAAGCTACTGACTGAATGAAAGGAGCTGGCATCTCACTCTCTTTGAATCTTCTTTATCATGCTAAGAGGAGCAGGAAAAAGCAAAAAATTTCAGAATTGCACCTTGCAATGCGGAGAAATTACTGTTTGTGCATTTACAATATTCATTGATTTTTGCCATTGAAAAACGTCCAGAAATGATTGAAGCTACTGACTGAATGAAAGGAGCTGGCATCTCACTCTCTTTGAATCTTCTTTATCATGCTAAGAGGAGCAGGAAAAAGCAAAAAATTTCAGAATTGCACCTTGCAATGCGGAGAAATTACTGTTTGTGCATTTACAATATTCATTGATTTTTGCCATTGAAAAACATCATGTTATTCATATACCAGAAATGATTGAAGCTACTGACTGAATGAAAGGAGCTGGCATCTTACTCTCTTTGAATCTTCTTTGTCATGCTAAGAGGAGCAGGAAAAAGCAAAAAATTTCAGAATTGCACCTTGCAATGCGGAGAAATTACTGTTTGTGCATTTACAATATTCATTGATTTTTGCCATTGAAAAACGTCCAGAAATGATTGAAGCTACTGACTGAATGAAAGGAGCTGGCATCTCACTCTCTTTGAATCTTCTTTATCATGCTAAGAGGAGCAGGAAAAAGCAAAAAATTTCAGAATTGCACCTTGCAATGCGGAGAAATTACTGTTTGTGCATTTACAATATTCATTGATTTTTGCCATTGAAAAACGTCCAGAAATGATTGAAGCTACTGACTGAATGAAAGGAGCTGGCATCTCACTCTCTTTGAATCTTCTTTATCATGCTAAGAGGAGCAGGAAAAAGCAAAAAATTTCAGAATTGCACCTTGCAATGCGGAGAAATTACTGTTTGTGCATTTACAATATTCATTGATTTTTGCCATTGAAAAACATCATGTTATTCATATACCAGAAATGTTTGTAGCTACTGACTGAATGAAAGGAGCTGGCATCTCACTCTCTTTGAATCTTCTTTATCATGCTAAGAGGAGCAGGAAAAAGCAAAAAATTTCAGAATTGCACCTTGCAATGCGGAGAAATTACTGTTTGTGCATTTACAATATTCATTGATTTTTGCCATTGAAAAACGTCCAGAAATGATTGAAGCTACTGACTGAATGAAAGGAGCTGGCATCTCACTCTCTTTGAATCTTCTTTATCATGCTAAGAGGAGCAGGAAAAAGCAAAAAATTTCAGAATTTCACCTTGCAATGCGGAGAAATTACTGTTTGTGCATTTACAATATTCATTGATTTTTGCCATTGAAAAACGTCCAGAAATGATTGAAGCTACTGACTGAATGAAAGGAGCTGGCATCTCACTCTCTTTGAATCTTCTTTATCATGCTAAGAGGAGCAGGAAAAAGCAAAAAATTTCAGAATTGCACCTTGCAATGCGGAGAAATTACTCTTTGTGCATTTACAATATTCATTGATTTTTGCCATTGAAAAACATCATGTTATTCATATACCAGAAATGTTTGAAGCTACTGACTGAATGAAAGGAGCTGGCATCTCACTCTCTTTGAATCTTCTTTATCATGCTAAGAGGAGCAGGAAAAAGCAAAAAATTTCAGAATTGCACCTTGCAATGCGGAGAAATTACTGTTTGTGCATTTACAATATTCATTGATTTTTGCCATTGAAAAACGTCCAGAAATGATTGAAGCTACTGACTGAATGAAAGGAGCTGGCATCTCACTCTCTTTGAATCTTCTTTATCATGCTAAGAGGAGCAGGAAAAAGCAAAAAATTTCAGAATTGCACCTTGCAATGCGGAGAAATTACTGTTTGTGCATTTACAATATTCATTGATTTTTGCCATTGAAAAACATCATGTTATTCATATACCAGAAATGTTTGTAGCTACTGACTGAATGAAAGGAGCTGGCATCTCACTCTCTTTGAATCTTCTTTATCATGCTAAGAGGAGCAGGAAAAAGCAAAAAATTTCAGAATTGCACCTTGCAATGCGGAGAAATTACTGTTTGTGCATTTACAATATTCATTGATTTTTGCCATTGAAAAACGTCCAGAAATGATTGAAGCTACTGACTGAATGAAAGGAGCTGGCATCTCACTCTCTTTGAATCTTCTTTATCATGCTAAGAGGAGCAGGAAAAAGCAAAAAATTTCAGAATTGCACCTTGCAATGCGGAGAAATTACTGTTTGTGCATTTACAATATTCATTGATTTTTGCCATTGAAAAACGTCCAGAAATGATTGAAGCTACTGACTGAATGAAAGGAGCTGGCATCTCACTCTCTTTGAATCTTCTTTATCATGCTAAGAGGAGCAGGAAAAAGCAAAAAATTTCAGAATTGCACATTGCAATGCGGAGAAATTACTGTTTGTGCATTTACAATATTCATTGATTTTTGCCATTGAAAAACATCATGTTATTCATATACCAGAAATGTTTGAAGCTACTGACTGAATGAAAGGAGCTGGCATCTCACTCTCTTTGAATCTTCTTTATCATGCTGAGGAGCAGGAAAAAGCAAAAAATTTCAGAATTGCACCTTGCAATGTGGAGAAATTACTGTTTGTGCATTTACAATATTCATTGATTTTTACCATTGAAAAACGTCCAGAAATGATTGAAGCTACTGACTGAATGAAAGTAGCTGGCATCTCACTCTCTTTGAATCTTCTTTATCATGCTAAGAGGAGCAGGAAAAAGCAAAAAATTTCAGACTTGCACCTTGCAATGCGGAGAAATTACTGTTTGTGCATTTACAATATTCATTGATTTTTGCCATTGAAAAACATCATGTTATTCATATACCAGAAATGTTTGAAGCTACTGACTGAATGAAAGGAGCTGGCATCTCACTCTCTTTGAATCTTCTTTATCATGCTAAGAGGAGCAGGAAAAAGCAAAAAATTTCAGAATTGCACCTTGCAATGCGGAGAAATTACTGTTTGTGCATTTACAATATTCATTGATTTTTGCCATTGAAAAACGTCCAGAAATGATTGAAGCTACTGACTGAATGAAAGGAGCTGGCATCTCACTCTCTTTGAATCTTCTTTATCATGCTAAGAGGAGCAGGAAAAAGCAAAAAATTTCAGAATTGCACCTTGCAATGCGGAGAAATTACTGTTTGTGCATTTACAATATTCATTGATTTTTGCCATTGAAAAACGTCCAGAAATGATTGAAGCTACTGACTGAATGAAAGGAGCTGGCATCTCACTCTCTTTGAATCTTCTTTATCATGCTAAGAGGAGCAGGAAAAATCAAAAAATTTCAGAATTGCACCTTGCAATGTGGAGAAATTACTGTTTGTGCATTTACAATATTCAATGATTTTTGCCATTGAAAAACATGTTATTCATATACCAGAAATGTTTGAAGCTACTGACTGAATGAAAGGAGCTGGCACCTCACTCTCTTTGAATCTTCTTTATCATGCTAAGAGGAGCGGGAAAAAGCAAAAAATTTCAGAATTGCACCTTGCAATGCGGAGAAATTACTGTTTGTGCATTTACAATATTCATTGATTTTTGCCATTGAAAAACATCCAGAAATGATTGAAGGTACTGACTGAATGAAAGGAGCTGGCATCTCACTCTCTTTGAATCTTCTTTATCATGCTAAGAGGAGCAGGAAAAAGCAAAAAATTTCAGAATTGCACCTTGCAATGCGGAGAAATTACTGTTTGTGCATTTACAATATTCATTGATTTTTGCCATTGAAAAACGTCCAGAAATGATTGAAGCTACTGACTGAATGAAAGGAGCTGGCATCTCACTCTCTTTGAATCTTCTTTATCATGCTAAGAGGAGCAGGAAAAAGCCAAAAATTTCAGAATTGCACCTTGCAATGCGGAGAAATTACAGTTTGTGCATTTACAATATTCATTGATTTTTGCCATTGAAAAACATCCAGAAATGATTGAAGCTACTGACTGAATGAAAGGAGCTGGCATCTCACTCTCTTTGAATATTCTTTATCATGCTAAGAGGAGCAGGAAAAAGCAAAAAATTTCAGAATTGCACCTTGCAATGCGGAGAAATTACTGTTTGTGCATTTACAATATTCATTGATTTTTGCCATTGAAAAACATCATGTTATTCATATACCAGAAATGTTTGAAGCTACTGACTGAATGAAAGGAGCTGGCATCTCACTCTCTTTGAATCTTCTTTATCATGCTAAGAGGAGCAGGAAAAAGCAAAAAATTTCAGAATTGCACCTTGCAATGCGGAGAAATTACTGTTTGTGCATTTACAATATTCATTGATTTTTGCCATTGAAAAACATCATGTTATTCATATACCAGAAATGTTTGAAGCTACTGACTGAATGAAAGGAGCTGGCATCTCACTCTCTTTGAATCTTCTTTATCATGCTAAGAGGAGCAGGAAAAAGCAAAAAATTTCAGAATTGCACCTTGCAATGTGGAGAAATTACTGTTTGTGCATTTACAATATTCATTGATTTTTACCATTGAAAAACGTCCAGAAATGATTGAAGCTACTGACTGAATGAAAGTAGCTGGCATCTCACTCTCTTTGAATCTTCTTTATCATGCTAAGAGGAGCAGGAAAAAGCAAAAAATTTCAGAATTGCACCTTGCAATGCAGAGAAATTACTGTTTGTGCATTTACAATATTCATTGATTTTTGCCATTGAAAAACATCATGTTATTCATATACCAGAAATGTTTGAAGCTACTGACTGAATGAAAGGAGCTGGCATCTCACTCTCTTTGAATCTTCTTTATCATGCTAAGAGGAGCAGGAAAAAGCAAAAAATTTCAGAATTGCACCTTGCAATGTGGAGAAATTACTGTTTGTGCATTTACAATATTCATTGATTTTTACCATTGAAAAACGTCCAGAAATGATTGAAGCTACTGACTGAATGAAAGTAGCTGGCATCTCACTCTCTTTGAATCTTCTTTATCATGCTAAGAGGAGCAGGAAAAAGCAAAAAATTTCAGACTTGCACCTTGCAATGCGGAGAAATTACTGTTTGTGCATTTACAATATTCATTGATTTTTGCCATTGAAAAACATCATGTTATTCATATACCAGAAATGTTTGAAGCTACTGACTGAATGAAAGGAGCTGGCATCTCACTCTCTTTGAATCTTCTTTATCATGCTAAGAGGAGCAGGAAAAAGCAAAAAATTTCAGAATTGCACCTTGCAATGCGGAGAAATTACTGTTTGTGCATTTACAATATTCATTGATTTTTGCCATTGAAAAACATCCAGAAATGATTGAAGCTACTGACTGAATGAAAGGAGCTGGCATCTCACTCTCTTTGAATCTTGTTTATCATGCTAAGAGGAGCAGGAAAAAGCAAAAAATTTCAGAATTGCACCTTGCAATGCGGAGAAATTACTGTTTGTGCATTTACAATATTCATTGATTTTTGCCATTGAAAAACGTCCAGAAATGATTGAAGCTACTGACTGAATGAAAGGAGCTGGCATCTCACTCTCTTTGAATCTTCTTTATCATGCTAAGAGGAGCAGGAAAAAGCAAAAAATTTCAGAATTGCACCTTGCAATGCGGAGAAATTACTGTTTTTGCATTTACAATATTCATTGATTTTTGCCATTGAAAAACATCATGTTATTCATCTACCAGAAATGATTGAAGCTACTGACTGAATGAAAGGAGCTGGCATCTCACTCTCTTTGAATCTTCTTTATCATGCTAAGAGGAGCAGGAAAAAGCAAAAAATTTCAGAATTGCACCTTGCAATGCGGAGAAATTACTGTTTGTGCATTTACAATATTCATTGATTTTTGCCATTGAAAAACGTCCAGAAATGATTGAAGCTACTGACTGAATGAAAGGAACTGGCATCTCACTCTCTTTGAATCTTCTTTATCATGCTAAGAGGAGCAGGAAAAAGCAAAAAATTTCAGAATTGCACCTTGCAATGCGGAGAAATTACTGTTTGTGCATTTACAAAATTCATTGATTTTTGCCATTGAAAAACGTCCAGAAATGATTGAAGCTACTGACTGAATGAAAGGAGCTGGCATCTCACTCTCTTTGAATCTTCTTTATCATGCTAAGAGGAGCAGGAAAAAGCAAAAAATTTCAGAATTGCACCTTGCAATGCGGAGAAATTACTGTTTGTGCATTTACAATATTCATTGATTTTTGCCATTGAAAAACATCATGTTATTCATATACCAGAAATGATTGAAGCTACTGACTGAATGAAAGGAGCTGGCATCTCACTCTCTTTGAATCTTCTTTATCATGCTAAGAGGAGCAGGAAAAAGCAAAAAATTTCAGAATTGCACCTTGCAATGCGGAGAAATTACTGTTTGTGCATTTACAATATTCATTGATTTTTGCCATTGAAAAACGTCCAGAAATGATTGAAGCTACTGACTGAATGAAAGGAACTGGCATCTCACTCTCTTTGAATCTTCTTTATCATGCTAAGAGGAGCAGGAAAAAGCAAAAAATTTCAGAATTGCACCTTGCAATGCGGAGAAATTACTGTTTGTGCATTTACAAAATTAATTGATTTTTGCCATTGAAAAACATCATGTTATTCATATACCAGAAATGTTTGAAGCTACTGACTGAATGAAAGGAGCTGACATCTCACTCTCTTTGAATCTTCTTTATCATGCTAAGAGGAGCAGGAAAAAGCAAAAAATTTCAGAATTGCACCTTGCAATGCGGAGAAATTACTGTTTGTGCATTTACAATATTCATTGATTTTTGCCATTGAAAAACATCCAGAAATGATTGAAGCTACTGACTGAATGAAAGGAGCTGGCATCTCACTCTCTTTGAATCTTCTTTATCATGCTAAGAGGAGCAGGAAAAAGCAAAAAATTTCAGAATTGCACATTGCAATGCGGAGAAATTACTGTTTTTGCATTTACAATATTCATTGATTTTTGCCATTGAAAAACATCATGTTATTCATATACCAGAAATGATTGAAGCTACTGACTGAATGAAAGGAGCTGGCATCTCACTCTCTTTGAATCTTCTTTATCATGCTAAGAGGAGCAGGAAAAAGCAAAAAATTTCAGAATTGCACCTTGCAATGCGGAGAAATTACTGTTTGTGCATTTACAATATTCATTGATTTTTGCCATTGAAAAACGTCCAGAAATGATTGAAGCTACTGACTGAATGAAAGGAACTGGCATCTCACTCTCTTTGAATCTTCTTTATCATGCTAAGAGGAGCAGGAAAAAGCAAAAAATTTCAGAATTGCACCTTGCAATGCGGAGAAATTACTGTTTGTGCATTTACAAAATTCATTGATTTTTGCCATTGAAAAACGTCCAGAAATGATTGAAGCTACTGACTGAATGAAAGGAGCTGGCATCTCACTCTCTTTGAATCTTCTTTATCATGCTAAGAGGAGCAGGAAAAAGCAAAAAATTTCAGAATTGCACCTTGCAATGCGGAGAAATTACTGTTTGTGCATTTACAATATTCATTGATTTTTGCCATTGAAAAACATCATGTTATTCATATACCAGAAATGATTGAAGCTACTGACTGAATGAAAGGAGCTGGCATCTCACTCTCTTTGAATCTTCTTTATCATGCTAAGAGGAGCAGGAAAAAGCAAAAAATTTCAGAATTGCACCTTGCAATGCGGAGAAATTACTGTTTGTGCTTTACAATATTCATTGATTTTTGCCATTGAAAAACGTCCAGAAATGATTGAAGCTACTGACTGAATGAAAGGAACTGGCATCTCACTCTCTTTGAATCTTCTTTATCATGCTAAGAGGAGCAGGAAAAAACAAAAAATTTCAGAATTGCACCTTGCAATGCGGAGAAATTACTGTTTGTGCATTTACAAAATTCATTGATTTTTGCCATTGAAAAACATCATGTTATTCATATACCAGAAATGTTTGAAGCTACTGACTGAATGAAAGGAGCTGACATCTCACTCTCTTTGAATCTTCTTTATCATGCTAAGAGGAGCAGGAAAAAGCAAAAAATTTCAGAATTGCACCTTGCAATGCGGAGAAATTACTGTTTGTGCATTTACAATATTCATTGATTTTTGCCATTGAAAAACGTCCAGAAATGATTGAAGCTACTGACTGAATGAAAGGAGCTGGCATCTCACTCTCTTTGAATCTTCTTTATCATGCTAAGAGGAGCAGGAAAAAGCAAAAAATTTCAGAATTGCACCTTGCAATGCGGAGAAATTACTGTTTGTGCATTTACAATATTCATTGATTTTTGCCATTGAAAAACATCATGTTATTCATATACCAGAAATG
Organism: Phyllobates terribilis; assembly: GCF_046119375.1. NCBI lineage: Eukaryota > Metazoa > Chordata > Amphibia > Anura > Dendrobatidae > Phyllobates > Phyllobates terribilis. The sequence goes on from NW_027364281.1 coordinate 102,457, forward strand.
ATTGAAGCTACTGACTGAATGAAAGGAGCTGGCATCTCACTCTCTTTGAATCTTCTTTATCATGCTAAGAGGAGCAGGAAAAAGCAAAAAATTTCAGAATTGCACCTTGCAATGTGGAGAAATTACTGTTTGTGCATTTACAATATTCATTGATTTTTACCATTGAAAAACGTCCAGAAATGATTGAAGCTACTGACTGAATGAAAGTAGCTGGCATCTCACTCTCTTTGAATCTTCTTTATCATGCTAAGAGGAGCAGGAAAAAGCAAAAAATTTCAGACTTGCACATTGCAATGCGGAGAAATTACTGTTTGTGCATTTACAATATTCATTGATTTTTGCCATTGAAAAACATCATGTTATTCATATACCAGAAATGTTTGAAGCTACTGACTGAATGAAAGGAGCTGGCATCTCACTCTCTTTGAATCTTCTTTATCATGCTAAGAGGAGCAGGAAAAAGCAAAAAATTTCAGAATTGCACCTTGCAATGCGGAGAAATTACTGTTTGTGCATTTACAATATTCATTGATTTTTGCCATTGAAAAACGTCCAGAAATGATTGAAGCTACTGACTGAATGAAAGGAGCTGGCATCTCACTCTCTTTGAATCTTGTTTATCATGCTAAGAGGAGCAGAAAAAAGCAAAAAATTTCAGAATTGCACCTTGCAATGCGGAGAAATTACTGTTTGTGCATTTACAATATTCATTGATTTTTGCCATTGAAAAACGTCCAGAAATGATTGAAGTTACTGACTGAATGAAAGGAGCTGGCATCTCACTCTCTTTGAATCTTCTTTATCATGCTAAGAGGAGCAGGAAAAAGCAAAAAAATTCAGAATTGCACCTTGCAATGCGGAGAAATTACTGTTTGTGCATTTACAATATTCATTGATTTTTGCCATTGAAAAACATCATGTTATTCATATACCAGAAATGATTGAAGCTACTGACTGAATGAAAGGAGCTGGCATCTCACTCTCTTTGAATCTTCTTTATCATGCTAAGAGGAGCAGGAAAAAGCAAAAAATTTCAGAATTGCACCTTGCAATGCGGAGAAATTACTGTTTGTGCATTTACAATATTCATTGATTTTTGCCATTGAAAAACGTCCAGAAATGATTGAAGCTACTGACTGAATGAAAGGAACTGGCATCTCACTCTCTTTGAATCTTCTTTATCATGCTAAGAGGAGCAGGAAAAAGCAAAAAATTTCAGAATTGCACCTTGCAATGCGGAGAAATTACTGTTTGTGCATTTACAAAATTCATTGATTTTTGCCATTGAAAAACATCATGTTATTCATATACCAGAAATGTTTGAAGCTACTGACTGAATGAAAGGAGCTGACATCTCACTCTCTTTGAATCTTCTTTATCATGCTAAGAGGAGCAGGAAAAAGCAAAAAATTTCAGAATTGCACCTTGCAATGCGGAGAAATTACTGTTTGTGCATTTACAATATTCATTGATTTTTGCCATTGAAAAACGTCCAGAAATGATTGAAGCTACTGACTGAATGAAAGGAGCTGGCATCTCACTCTCTTTGAATCTTCTTTATCATGCTAAGAGGAGCAGGAAAAAGCAAAAAATTTCAGAATTGCACCTTGCAATGCGGAGAAATTACTGTTTGTGCATTTACAATATTCATTGATTTTTGCCATTGAAAAACATCATGTTATTCATATACCAGAAATGTTTGAAGCTACTGACTGAATGAAAGGAGCTGGCATCTCACTCTCTTTGAATCTTCTTTATCATGCTAAGAGGAGCAGGAAAAAGCAAAAAATTTCAGAATTGCACCTTGCAATGCGGAGAAATTACTGTTTGTGCATTTACAATATTCATTGATTTTTGCCATTGAAAAACATCATGTTATTCATATACCAGAAATGATTGAAGCTACTGACTGAATGAAAGGAGCTGGCATCTCACTCTCTTTGAATCTTCTTTATCATGCTAAGAGGAGCAGGAAAAAGCAAAAAATTTCAGAATTGCACCTTGCAATGCGGAGAAATTACTGTTTGTGCATTTACAATATTCATTGATTTTTGCCATTGAAAAACGTCCAGAAATGATTGAAGCTACTGACTGAATGAAAGGAGCTGGCATCTCACTCTCTTTGAATCTTCTTTATCATGCTAAGAGGAGCAGGAAAAAGCAAAAAATTTCAGAATTGCACCTTGCAATGCGGAGAAATTACTGTTTGTGCATTTACAATATTCATTGATTTTTGCCATTGAAAAACATCATGTTATTCATATACCAGAAATGTTTGAAGCTACTGACTGAATGAAAGGAGCTGGCATCTCACTCTCTTTGAATCTTCTTTATCATGCTAAGAGGAGCAGGAAAAAGCAAAAAATTTCAGAATTGCACCTTGCAATGCGGAGAAATTACTGTTTGTGCATTTACAATATTCATTGATTTTTGCCATTGAAAAACGTCCAGAAATAATTGAAGCTACTGACTGAATGAAAGGAGCTGGCATCTCACTCTCTTTGAATCTTCTTTATCATGCTAAGAGGAGCAGGAAAAAGCAAAAAATTTCACAATTGCACCTTGCAATGCGGAGAAATTACTGTTTGTACATTTACAATATTCATTGATTTTTGCCATTGAAAAACATCATGTTATTCATATACCAGAAATGATTGAAGCTACTGACTGAATGAAAGGAGCTGGCATCTCGCTCTCTTTGAATCTTCTTTATCATGCTAAGAGGAGCAGGAAAAAGCAAAAAATTTCAGAATTGCACCTTGCAATGCGGAGAAATTACTGTTTGTGCATTTACAATATTCATTGATTTTTGCCATTGAAAAACGTCCAGAAATGATTGAAGCTACTGACTGAATGAAAGGAGCTGGCATCTCACTCTCTTTGAATCTTCTTTATCATGCTAAGAGGAGCAGGAAAAAGCAAAAAATTTCAGAATTGCACCTTGCAATGTGGAGAAATTACTGTTTGTGCATTTACAATATTCATTGATTTTTGCCATTGAAAAACATCATGTTATTCATATACCAGAAATGATTGAAGCTACTGACTGAATGAAAGGAGCTGGCATCTCACTCTCTTTGAATCTTCTTTATCATGCTAAGAGGAGCAGGAAAAAGCAAAAAATTTCAGAATTGCACCTTGCAATGCGGAGAAATTACTGTTTGTGCATTTACAATATTCATTGATTTTTGCCATTGAAAAACGTCCAGAAATGATTGAAGCTACTGACTGAATGAAAGGAGCTGGCATCTCACTCTCTTTGAATCTTCTTTATCATGCTAATAGGAGCAGGAAAAAGCAAAAAATTTCAGAATTGCACCTTGCAATGCGGAGAAATTACTGTTTGTGCTTTTACAATATTCATTGATTTTTGCCTTTGAAAAACATCATGTTATTCATATACCAGAAATGTTTGAAGCTACTGACTGAATGAAAGGAGCTGGCATCTAACTCTCTTTGAATCTTCTTTATCATGCTAAGAGGAGCAGGAAAAAGCAAAAAATTTCAGAATTGCACCTTGCAATGCGGAGAAATTACTGTTTGTGCATTTACAATATTCATTGATTTTTGCCATTGAAAAACGTCCAGAAATGATTGAAGCTACTGACTGAATGAAAGGAACTGGCATCTCACTCTCTTTGAATCTTCTTTATCATGCTAAGAGGAGCAGGAAAAAGCAAAAAATTTCAGAATTGCACCTTGCAATGCGGAGAAATTACTGTTTGTGCATTTACAATATTCATTGATTTTTGCCATTGAAAAACATCATGTTATTCATATACCAGAAATGTTTGAAGCTACTGACTGAATGAAAGGAGCTGGCATCTCACTCTCTTTGAATCTTCTTTATCATGCTAAGAGGAGCAGGAAAAAGCAAAAAATTTCAGAATTGCAACTTGCAATGCGGAGAAATTACTGTTTGTGCATTTACAATATTCATTGATTTTTGCCATTGAAAAACATCATGTTATTCATATACCAGAAATGATTGAAGCTACTGACTGAATGAAAGGAGCTGGCATCTCACTCTCTTTGAATCTTCTTTATCATGCTAAGAGGAGCAGGAAAAAGCAAAAAATTTCAGAATTGCACCTTGCAATGCGGAGAAATTACTGTTTGTGCATTTACAATATTCATTGATTTTTGCCATTGAAAAACGTCAAGAAATGTTTGAAGCTACTGACTGAATGAAAGGAGCTGGCATCTCACTCTCTTTGAATCTTCTTTATCATGCTAAGAGGAGCAGGAAAAAGCAAAAAATTTCAGAATTGCACCTTGCAATGCGGAGAAATTACTGTTTGTGCATTTACAATATTCATAGATTTTTGCCATTGAAAAACGTCCAGAAATGATTGAAGCTACTGACTGAATGAAAGGAGCTGGCATCTCACTCTCTTTGAATCTTCTTTATCATGCTAAGAGGAGCAGGAAAAAGCAAAAAATTTCAGAATTGCACCTTGCAATGCGGAGAAATTACTGTTTGTGCATTTACAATATTCATTGATTTTTGCCATTGAAAAACGTCCAGAAATGATTGAAGCTACTGACTGAATGAAAGGAGCTGGCATCTCACTCTCTTTGAATCTTCTTTATCATGCTAAGAGGAGCAGGAAAAAGCAAAAAATTTCAGAATTGCACCTTGCAATGCGGAGAAATTACTGTTTGTGCATTTACAATATTCATTGATTTTTGCCATTGAAAAACATCATGTTATTCATATACCAGAAATGATTGAAGCTACTGACTGAATGAAAGGAGCTGGCATCTTACTCTCTTTGAATATTCTTTGTCATGCTAAGAGGAGCAGGAAAAAGCAAAAAATTTCAGAATTGCACCTTGCAATGCGGAGAAATTACTGTTTGTGCATTTACAATATTCATTGATTTTTGCCATTGAAAAACGTCCAGAAATGATTGAAGCTACTGACTGAATGAAAGGAGCTGGCATCTCACTCTCTTTGAATCATCTTTATCATGCTAAGAGGAGCAGGAAAAAGCAAAAAATTTCAGAATTGCACTTTGCAATGCGGAGAAATTACTGTTTGTGCATTTACAATATTCATTGATTTTTGCCATTGAAAAACGTCCAGAAATGATTGAAGCTACTGACTGAATGAAAGGAGCTGGCATCTCACTCTCTTTGAATCTTCTTTATCATGCTAAGAGGAGCAGGAAAAAGCAAAAAATTTCAGAATTGCACCTTGCAATGCGGAGAAATTACTGTTTGTGCATTTACAATATTCATTGATTTTTGCCATTGAAAAACATCATGTTATTCATATACCAGAAATGTTTGAAGCTACTGACTGAATGAAAGGAGCTGGCATCTCACTCTCTTTGAATCTTCTTTATCATGCTAAGAGGAGCAGGAAAAAGCAAAAAATTTCAGAATTGCACCTTGCAATGCGGAGAAATTACTGTTTGTGCATTTACAATATTCATTGATTTTTGCCATTGAAAAACGTCCAGAAATGATTGAAGCTACTGACTGAATGAAAGGAGCTGGCATCTCACTCTCTTTGAATCTTCTTTATCATGCTAAGAGGAGCAGGAAAAAGCAAAAAATTTCAGAATTGCACCTTGCAATGCGGAGAAATTACTGTTTGTGCATTTACAATATTCATTGATTTTTGCCATTGAAAAACATCATGTTATTCATATACCAGAAATGTTTGAAGCTACTGACTGAATGAAAGGAGCTGGCATCTCACTCTCTTTGAATCTTCTTTATCATGCTAAGAGGAGCAGGAAAAAGCAAAAAATTTCAGAATTGCACCTTGCAATGCGGAGAAATTACTGTTTGTGCATTTACAATATTCATTGATTTTTGCCATTGAAAAACATCATGTTATTCATATACCAGAAATGTTTGAAGCTACTGACTGAATGAAAGGAGCTGGCATCTCACTCTCTTTGAATCTTCTTTATCATGCTAAGAGGAGCAGGAAAAAGCAAAAAATTTCAGAATTGCACCTTGCAATGTGGAGAAATTACTGTTTGTGCATTTACAATATTCATTGATTTTTACCATTGAAAAACGTCCAGAAATGATTGAAGCTACTGACTGAATGAAAGTAGCTGGCATCTCACTCTCTTTGAATCTTCTTTACCATGCTAAGAGGAGCAGGAAAAAGCAAAAAATTTCAGACTTGCACCTTGCAATGCGGAGAAATTACTGTTTGTGCATTTACAATATTCATTGATTTTTGCCATTGAAAAACAACTTGTTATTCATATACCAGAAATGTTTGAAGCTACTGACTGAATGAAAGGAGCTGGCATCTCACTCTCTTTGAATCTTCTTTATCATGCTAAGAGGAGCAGGAAAAAGCAAAAAATTTCAGAATTGCACCTTGCAATGCGGAGAAATTACTGTTTGTGCATTTACAATATTCATTGATTTTTCCCATTGAAAAACGTCCAGAAATGATTGAAGCTACTGACTGAATGAAAGGAGCTGGCATCTCACTCTCTTTGAATCTTCTTTATCATGCTAAGAGGAGCAGGAAAAAGCAAAAAATTTCAGAATTGCACCTTGCAATGCGGAGAAATTACTGTTTGTGCATTTACAATATTCATTGATTTTTGCCATTGAAAAACGTCCAGAAATGATTGAAGCTACTGACTGAATGAAAGGAGCTGGCATCTCACTCTCTTTGAATCTTCTTTATCATGCTAAGAGGAGCAGGAAAAATCAAAAAATTTCAGAATTGCACCTTGCAATGCGGAGAAATTACTGTTTGTGCATTTACAATATTCATTGATTTTTGCCATTGAAAAACATGTTATTCATATACCAGAAATGTTTGAAGCTACTGACTGAATGAAAGGAGCTGGCACCTCACTCTCTTTGAATCTTCTTTATCATGCTAAGAGGAGCGGGAAAAAGCTAAAAATTTCAGAATTGCACCTTGCAATGCGGAGAAATTACTGTTTGTGCATTTACAATATTCATTGATTTTTGCCATTGAAAAACATCCAGAAATGATTGAAGGTACTGACTGAATGAAAGGAGCTGGCATCTCACTCTCTTTGAATCTTCTTTATCATGCTAAGAGGAGCAGGAAAAAGCAAAAAATTTCAGAATTGCACCTTGCAATGCGGAGAAATTACTGTTTGTGCATTTACAATATTCATTGATTTTTGCCATTGAAAAACGTCCAGAAATGATTGAAGCTACTGACTGAATGAAAGGAGCTGGCATCTCACTCTCTTTGAATCTTCTTTATCATGCTAAGAGGAGCAGGAAAAAGCAAAAAATTTCAGAATTGCACCTTGCAATGCGGAGAAATTACTGTTTGTGCTTTTACAATATTCATTGATTTTTGCCATTGAAAAACATCATGTTATTCATATACCAGAAATGTTTGAAGCTACTGACTGAATGAAAGGAGCTGGCATCTAACTCTCTTTGAATCTTCTTTATCATGCTAAGAGGAGCAGGAAAAAGCAAAAAATTTCAGAATTGCACCTTGCAATGCGGAGAAATTACTGTTTGTGCATTTACAATATTCATTGATTTTTGCCATTGAAAAACGTCCAGAAATGATTGAAGCTACTGACTGAATGAAAGGAGCTGGCATCTCACTCTCTTTGAATCTTCTTTATCATGCTAAGAGGAGCAGGAAAAAGCAAAAAATTTCAGAATTGCACCTTGCAATGCGGAGAAATTACTGTTTGTGCATTTACAATATTCATTGATTTTTGCCATTGAAAAACGTCCAGAAATGATTGAAGCTACTGACTGAATGAAAGGAGCTGGCATCTCACTCTCTTTGAATCTTCTTTTTCATGCTAAGAGGAGCAGGAAAAAGCAAAAAATTTCAGAATTGCAACTTGCAATGCGGAGAAATTACTGTTTGTGCATTTACAATATTCATTGATTTTTGCCATTGAAAAACATCATGTTATTCATATACCAGAAATGATTGAAGCTACTGACTGAATGAAAGGAGCTGGCATCTCACTCTCTTTGAATCTTCTTTATCATGCTAAGAGGAGCAGGAAAAAGCAAAAAATTTCAGAATTGCACCTTGCAATGCGGAGAAATTACTGTTTGTGCATTTACAATATTCATTGATTTTTGCCATTGAAAAACGTCCAGAAATGATTGAAGCTACTGACTGAATGAAAGGAGCTGGCATCTCACTCTCTTTGAATCTTCTTTATCATGCTAAGAGGAGCAGGAAAAAGCAAAAAATTTCAGAATTGCACCTTGCAATGCGGAGAAATTACTGTTTGTGCTTTTACAATATTCATTGATTTTTGCCATTGAAAAACATCATGTTATTCATATACAAGAAATGTTTGAAGCTACTGACTGAATGAAAGGAGCTGGCATCTCACTCTCTTTGAATCTTCTTTATCATGCTAAGAGGAGCAGGAAAAAGCAAAAAATTTCAGAATTGCACCTTGCAATGCGGAGAAATTACTGTTTGTGCATTTACAATATTCATTGATTTTTGCCATTGAAAAACGTCCAGAAATGATTGAAGCTACTGACTGAATGAAAGGAGCTGGCATCTCACTCTCTTTGAATCTTCTTTATCATGCTAAGTGGAGCAGGAAAAAGCAAAAAATTTCAGAATTGCACCTTGCAATGCGGAGAAATTACTGTTTGTGCATTTACAATATTCATTGATTTTTGCCATTGAAAAACGTCCAGAAATGATTGAAGCTACTGACTGAATGAAAGGAGCTGGCATCTCACTCTCTTTGAATCTTCTTTATCATGCTAAGAGGAGCAGGAAAAAGCAAAAAATTTCAGAATTGCACCTTGCAATGCGGAGAAATTACTGTTTGTGCATTTACAATATTCATTGATTTTTGCCATTGAAAAACATCATGTTATTCATATACCAGAAATGATTGAAGCTACTGACTGAATGAAAGGAGCTGGCATCTTACTCTCTTTGAATCTTCTTTGTCATGCTAAGAGGAGCAGGAAAAAGCAAAAAATTTCAGAATTGCACCTTGCAATGCGGAGAAATTACTGTTTGTGCATTTACAATATTCATTGATTTTTGCCATTGAAAAATGTCCAGAAATGATTGAAGCTACTGACTGAATCAAAGGAGCTGGCATCTCACTCTCTTTGAATCTTCTTTATCATGCTAAGAGGAGCAGGAAAAAGCAAAAAATTTCAGAATTGCACCTTGCAATGCGGAGAAATTACTGTTTGTGCATTTACAATATTCATTGATTTTTGCCATTGAAAAACGTCCAGAAATGATTGAAGCTACTGACTGAATGAAAGGAGCTGGCATCTCACTCTCTTTGAATCTTCTTTATCATGTTAAGAGGAGCAGGAAAAAGCAAAAAATTTCAGAATTGCACCTTGCAATGCGGAGAAATTACTGTTTGTGCATTTACAATATTCATTGATTTTTGCCATTGAAAAATGTCCAGAAATGATTGAAGCTACTGACTGAATGAAAGGAGCTGGCATCTCACTCTCTTTGAATCTTCTTTATCATGCTAAGAGGAGCAGGAAAAAGCAAAAAATTTCAGAATTGCACCTTGCAATGCGGAGAAATTACTGTTTGTGCATTTACAATATTCATTGATTTTTGCCATTGAAAAACGTCCAGAAATGATTGAAGCTACTGACTGAATGAAAGGAGCTGGCATCTCACTCTCTTTGAATCTTCTTTATCATGCTAAGAGGAGCAGGAAAAAGCAAAAAATTTCAGAATTGCACCTTGCAATGCGGAGAAATTACTGTTTGTGCATTTACAATATTCATTGATTTTTGCCATTGAAAAACATCATGTTATTCATATACCAGAAATGTTTGAAGCTACTGACTGAATGAAAGGAGCTGGCATCTCACTCTCTTTGAATCTTCTTTATCATGCTAAGAGGAGCAGGAAAAAGCAAAAAATTTCAGAATTGCACCTTGCAATGCGGAGAAATTACTGTTTGTGCATTTACAATATTCATTGATTTTTGCCATTGAAAAACATCATGTTATTCATATACCAGAAATGTTTGAAGCTACTGACTGAATGAAAGGAGCTGGCATCTCACTCTCTTTGAATCTTCTTTATCATGCTAAGAGGAGCAGGAAAAAGCAAAAAATTTCAGAATTGCACCTTGCAATGTGGAGAAATTACTGTTTGTGCATTTACAATATTCATTGATTTTTACCATTGAAAAACGTCCAGAAATGATTGAAGCTACTGACTGAATGAAAGTAGCTGGCATCTCACTCTCTTTGAATCTTCTTTACCATGCTAAGAGGAGCAGGAAAAAGCAAAAAATTTCAGACTTGCACCTTGCAATGCGGAGAAATTACTGTTTGTGCATTTACAATATTCATTGATTTTTGCCATTGAAAAACATCATGTTATTCATATACCAGAAATGTTTGAAGCTACTGACTGAATGAAAGGAGCTGGCATCTCACTCTCTTTGAATCTTCTTTATCATGCTAAGAGGAGCAGGAAAAAGAAAAAATTTCAGAATTGCACCTTGCAATGCGGAGAAATTACTGTTTGTGCATTTACAATATTCATTGATTTTTGCCATTGAAAAACATCATGTTATTCATATACCAGAAATGTTTGAAGCTACTGACTGAATCAAAGGAGCTGGCATCTCACTCTCTTTGAATCTTCTTTATCATGCTAAGAGGAGCAGGAAAAAGCAAAAAATTTCAGAATTGCACCTTGCAATGCGGAGAAATTACTGTTTGTGCATTTACAATATTCATTGATTTTTGCCATTGAAAAACGTCCAGAAATGATTGAAGCTACTGACTGAATGAAAGGAGCTGGCATCTCACTCTCTTTGAATCTTCTTTATCATGTTAAGAGGAGCAGGAAAAAGCAAAAAATTTCAGAATTGCACCTTGCAATGCGGAGAAATTACTGTTTGTGCATTTACAATATTCATTGATTTTTGCCATTGAAAAATGTCCAGAAATGATTGAAGCTACTGACTGAATGAAAGGAGCTGGCATCTCACTCTCTTTGAATCTTCTTTATCATGCTAAGAGGAGCAGGAAAAATCAAAAAATTTCAGAATTGCACCTTGCAATGCGGAGAAATTACTGTTTGTGCATTTACAATATTCATTGATTTTTGCCATTGAAAAACGTCCAGAAATGATTGAAGCTACTGACTGAATGAAAGGAGCTGGCATCTCACTCTCTTTGAATCTTCTTTATCATGCTAAGAGGAGCAGGAAAAAGCAAAAAATTTCAGAATTGCACCTTGCAATGCGGAGAAATTACTGTTTGTGCATTTACAATATTCATTGATTTTTGCCATTGAAAAACATCATGTTATTCATATACCAGAAATGTTTGAAGCTACTGACTGAATGAAAGGAGCTGGCATCTCACTCTCTTTGAATCTTCTTTATCATGCTAAGAGGAGCAGGAAAAAGCAAAAAATTTCAGAATTGCACCTTGCAATGCGGAGAAATTACTGTTTGTGCATTTACAATATTCATTGATTTTTGCCATTGAAAAACATCATGTTATTCATATACCAGAAATGTTTGAAGCTACTGACTGAATGAAAGGAGCTGGCATCTCACTCTCTTTGAATCTTCTTTATCATGCTAAGAGGAGCAGGAAAAAGCAAAAAATTTCAGAATTGCACCTTGCAATGTGGAGAAATTACTGTTTGTGCATTTACAATATTCATTGATTTTTACCATTGAAAAACGTCCAGAAATGATTGAAGCTACTGACTGAATGAAAGTAGCTGGCATCTCACTCTCTTTGAATCTTCTTTACCATGCTAAGAGGAGCAGGAAAAAGCAAAAAATTTCAGACTTGCACCTTGCAATGCGGAGAAATTACTGTTTGTGCATTTACAATATTCATTGATTTTTGCCATTGAAAAACATCATGTTATTCATATACCAGAAATGTTTGAAGCTACTGACTGAATGAAAGGAGCTGGCATCTCACTCTCTTTGAATCTTCTTTATCATGCTAAGAGGAGCAGGAAAAAGAAAAAATTTCAGAATTGCACCTTGCAATGCGGAGAAATTACTGTTTGTGCATTTACAATATTCATTGATTTTTGCCATTGAAAAACGTCCAGAAATGATTGAAGCTACTGACTGAATGAAAGGAGCTGGCATCTCACTCTCTTTGAATCTTCTTTATCATGCTAAGAGGAGCAGGAAAAAGCAAAAAATTTCAGAATTGCACCTTGCAATGCGGAGAAATTACTGTTTGTGCATTTACAATATTCATTGATTTTTGCCATTGAAAAACGTCCAGAAATGATTGAAGCTACTGACTGAATGAAAGGAGCTGGCATCTCACTCTCTTTGAATCTTCTTTATCATGCTAAGAGGAGCAGGGAAAATCAAAAAATTTCAGAATTGCACCTTGCAATGCGGAGAAATTACTGTTTGTGCATTTACAATATTCATTGATTTTTGCCATTGAAAAACATGTTATTCATATACCAGAAATGTTTGAAGCTACTGACTGAATGAAAGGAGCTGGCACCTCACTCTCTTTGAATCTTCTTTATCATGCTAAGAGGAGCGGGAAAAAGCAAAAAATTTCAGAATTGCACCTTGCAATGCGGAGAAATTACTGTTTGTGCATTTACAATATTCATTGATTTTTGCCATTGAAAAACATCCAGAAATGATTGAAGGTACTGACTGAATGAAAGGAGCTGGCATCTCACTCTCTTTGAATCTTCTTTATCATGCTAAGAGGAGCAGGAAAAAGCAAAAAATTTCAGAATTGCACCTTGCAATGCGGAGAAATTACTGTTTGTGCATTTACAATATTCATTGATTTTTGCCATTGAAAAACGTCCAGAAATGATTGAAGCTACTGACTGAATGAAAGGAGCTGGCATCTCACTCTCTTTGAATCTTCTTTATCATGCTAAGAGGAGCAGGAAAAAGCAAAAAATTTCAGAATTGCACCTTGCAATGCGGAGAAATTACTGTTTGTGCATTTACAATATTCATTGATTTTTGCCATTGAAAAACGTCCAGAAATGATTGAAGCTACTGACTGAATGAAAGGAGCTGGCATCTCACTCTCTTTGAATCTTCTTTATCATGCTAAGAGGAGCAGGAAAAAGCAAAAAATTTCAGAATTGCACCTTGCAATGCGGAGAAATTACTGTTTGTGCATTTACAATATTCATTGATTTTTGCCATTGAAAAACATCATGTTATTCATATACCAGAAATGATTGAAGATACTGACTGAATGAAAGGAGCTGGCATCTCACTCTCTTTGAATCTTCTTTATCATGCTAAGAGGAGCAGGAAAAAGCAAAAAATTTCAGAATTGCACCTTGCAATGCGGAGAAATTACTGTTTGTGCATTTACAATATTCATTGATTTTTGCCATTGAAAAACGTCCAGAAATGATTGAAGCTACTGACTGAATGAAAGGAACTGGCATCTCACTCTCTTTGAATCTTCTTTATCATGCTAAGAGGAGCAGGAAAAAGCAAAAAATTTCAGAATTGCACCTTGCAATGCGGAGAAATTACTGTTTGTGCATTTACAAAATTCATTGATTTTTGCCATTGAAAAACATCATGTTAGTCATATACCAGAAATGATTGAAGCTACTGACTGAATGAAAGGAGCTGGCATCTCACTCTCTTTGAATCTTCTTTATCATGCTAAGAGGAGCAGGAAAAAGCAAAAAATTTCAGAATTGCACCTTGCAATGCGGAGAAATTACTGTTTGTGCATTTACAATATTCATTGATTTTTGCCATTGAAAAACGTCCAGAAATGATTGAAGCTACTGACTGAATGAAAGGAGCTGGCATCTCACTCTCTTTGAATCTTCTTTATCATGCTAAGAGGAGCAGGAAAAAGCAAAAAATTTCAGAATTGCACCTTGCAATGCGGAGAAATTACTGTTTGTGCTTTTACAATATTCATTGATTTTTGCCATTGAAAAACATCATGTTATTCATATACAAGAAATGTTTGAAGCTACTGACTGAATGAAAGGAGCTGGCATCTCACTCTCTTTGAATCTTCTTTATCATGCTAAGAGGAGCAGGAAAAAGCAAAAAATTTCAGAATTGCACCTTGCAATGCGGAGAAATTACTGTTTGTGCATTTACAATATTCATTGATTTTTGCCATTGAAAAACGTCCAGAAATGATTGAAGCTACTGACTGAATGAAAGGAGCTGGCATCTCACTCTCTTTGAATCTTCTTTATCATGCTAAGAGGAGCAGGAAAAAGCAAAAAATTTCAGAATTGCACCTTGCAATGCGGAGAAATTACTGTTTGTGCATTTACAATATTCATTGATTTTTGCCATTGAAAAACATCATGTTATTCATATACCAGAAATGATTGAAGCTACTGACTGAATGAAAGGAGCTGGCATCTTACTCTCTTTGAATCTTCTTTGTCATGCTAAGAGGAGCAGGAAAAAGCAAAAAATTTCAGAATTGCACCTTGCAATGCGGAGAAATTACTGTTTGTGCATTTACAATATTCATTGATTTTTGCCATTGAAAAATGTCCAGAAATGATTGAAGCTACTGACTGAATCAAAGGAGCTGGCATCTCACTCTCTTTGAATCTTCTTTATCATGCTAAGAGGAGCAGGAAAAAGCAAAAAATTTCAGAATTGCACCTTGCAATGCGGAGAAATTACTGTTTGTGCATTTACAATATTCATTGATTTTTGCCATTGAAAAACGTCCAGAAATGATTGAAGCTACTGACTGAATGAAAGGAGCTGGCATCTCACTCTCTTTGAATCTTCTTTATCATGTTAAGAGGAGCAGGAAAAAGCAAAAAATTTCAGAATTGCACCTTGCAATGCGGAGAAATTACTGTTTGTGCATTTACAATATTCATTGATTTTTGCCATTGAAAAATGTCCAGAAATGATTGAAGCTACTGACTGAATGAAAGGAGCTGGCATCTCACTCTCTTTGAATCTTCTTTATCATGCTAAGAGGAGCAGGAAAAAGCAAAAAATTTCAGAATTGCACCTTGCAATGCGGAGAAATTACTGTTTGTGCATTTACAATATTCATTGATTTTTGCCATTGAAAAACGTCCAGAAATGATTGAAGCTACTGACTGAATGAAAGGAGCTGGCATCTCACTCTCTTTGAATCTTCTTTATCATGCTAAGAGGAGCAGGAAAAAGCAAAAAATTTCAGAATTGCACCTTGCAATGCGGAGAAATTACTGTTTGTGCATTTACAATATTCATTGATTTTTGCCATTGAAAAACATCATGTTATTCATATACCAGAAATGTTTGAAGCTACTGACTGAATGAAAGGAGCTGGCATCTCACTCTCTTTGAATCTTCTTTATCATGCTAAGAGGAGCAGGAAAAAGCAAAAAATTTCAGAATTGCACCTTGCAATGCGGAGAAATTACTGTTTGTGCATTTACAATATTCATTGATTTTTGCCATTGAAAAACATCATGTTATTCATATACCAGAAATGTTTGAAGCTACTGACTGAATGAAAGGAGCTGGCATCTCACTCTCTTTGAATCTTCTTTATCATGCTAAGAGGAGCAGGAAAAAGCAAAAAATTTCAGAATTGCACCTTGCAATGTGGAGAAATTACTGTTTGTGCATTTACAATATTCATTGATTTTTACCATTGAAAAACGTCCAGAAATGATTGAAGCTACTGACTGAATGAAAGTAGCTGGCATCTCACTCTCTTTGAATCTTCTTTACCATGCTAAGAGGAGCAGGAAAAAGCAAAAAATTTCAGACTTGCACCTTGCAATGCGGAGAAATTACTGTTTGTGCATTTACAATATTCATTGATTTTTGCCATTGAAAAACATCATGTTATTCATATACCAGAAATGTTTGAAGCTACTGACTGAATGAAAGGAGCTGGCATCTCACTCTCTTTGAATCTTCTTTATCATGCTAAGAGGAGCAGGAAAAAGAAAAAATTTCAGAATTGCACCTTGCAATGCGGAGAAATTACTGTTTGTGCATTTACAATATTCATTGATTTTTGCCATTGAAAAACGTCCAGAAATGATTGAAGCTACTGACTGAATGAAAGGAGCTGGCATCTCACTCTCTTTGAATCTTCTTTATCATGCTAAGAGGAGCAGGAAAAAGCAAAAAATTTCAGAATTGCACCTTGCAATGCGGAGAAATTACTGTTTGTGCATTTACAATATTCATTGATTTTTGCCATTGAAAAACGTCCAGAAATGATTGAAGCTACTGACTGAATGAAAGGAGCTGGCATCTCACTCTCTTTGAATCTTCTTTATCATGCTAAGAGGAGCAGGAAAAATCAAAAAATTTCAGAATTGCACCTTGCAATGCGGAGAAATTACTGTTTGTGCATTTACAATATTCATTGATTTTTGCCATTGAAAAACATGTTATTCATATACCAGAAATGTTTGAAGCTACTGACTGAATGAAAGGAGCTGGCACCTCACTCTCTTTGAATCTTCTTTATCATGCTAAGAGGAGCGGGAAAAAGCAAAAAATTTCAGAATTGCACCTTGCAATGCGGAGAAATTACTGTTTGTGCATTTACAATATTCATTGATTTTTGCCATTGAAAAACATCCAGAAATGATTGAAGGTACTGACTGAATGAAAGGAGCTGGCATCTCACTCTCTTTGAATCTTCTTTATCATGCTAAGAGGAGCAGGAAAAAGCAAAAAATTTCAGAATTGCACCTTGCAATGCGGAGAAATTACTGTTTGTGCATTTACAATATTCATTGATTTTTGCCATTGAAAAACGTCCAGAAATGATTGAAGCTACTGACTGAATGAAAGGAGCTGGCATCTCACTCTCTTTGAATCTTCTTTATCATGCTAAGAGGAGCAGGAAAAAACAAAAAATTTCAGAATTGCACCTTGCAATGCGGAGAAATTACAGTTTGTGCATTTACAATATTCATTGATTTTTGCCATTGAAAAACATCCAGAAATGATTGAAGCTACTGACTGAATGAAAGGAGCTGGCATCTCACTCTCTTTGAATATTCTTTATCATGCTAAGAGGAGCAGGAAAAAGCAAAAAATTTCAGAATTGCACCTTGCAATGCGGAGAAATTACTGTTTGTGCATTTACAATATTCATTGATTTTTGCCATTGAAAAACATCATGTTATTCATATACCAGAAATGTTTGAAGCTACTGACTGAATGAAAGGAGCTGGCATCTCACTCTCTTTGAATCTTCTTTATCATGCTAAGAGGAGCAGGAAAAAGCAAAAAATTTCAGAATTGCACCTTGCAATGTGGAGAAATTACTGTTTGTGCATTTACAATATTCATTGATTTTTACCATTGAAAAACATCCAGAAATGATTGAAGCTACTGACTGAATGAAAGTAGCTGGCATCTCACTCTCTTTGAATCTTCTTTATCATGCTAAGAGGAGCAGGAAAAAGCAAAAAATTTCAGAATTGCACCTTGCAATGCAGAGAAATTACTGTTTGTGCATTTACAATATTCATTGATTTTTGCCATTGAAAAACATGTTATTCATATACCAGAAATGTTTGAAGCTACTGACTGAATGAAAGGAGCTGGCATCTCACTCTCTTTGAATCTTCTTTATCATGCTAAGAGGAGCAGGAAAAAGCAAAAAATTTCAGAATTGCACCATGCAATGTGGAGAAATTACTGTTTGTGCATTTACAATATTCATTGATTTTTACCATTGAAAAACATCCAGAAATGATTGAAGCTACTGACTGAATGAAAGTAGCTGGCATCTCACTCTCTTTGTATCTTCTTTATCATGATAAGAGGAGCAGGAAAAAGCAAAACATTTCAGACTTGCACCTTGCAATGCGGAGAAATTACTGTTTGTGCATTTACAATATTCATTGATTTTTGCCATTGAAAAACATCATGTTATTCATATACCAGAAATGTTTGAAGCTACTGACTGAATGAAAGGAGCTGGCATCTCACTCTCTTTGAATCTTCTTTATCATGCTAAGAGGAGCAGGAAAAAGCAAAAAATTTCAGAATTGCACCTTGCAATGCGGAGAAATTACTGTTTGTGCATTTACAATATTCATTGATTTTTGCCATTGAAAAACGTCCAGAAATGATTGAAGCTACTGACTGAATGAAAGGAGCTGGCATCTCACTCTCTTTGAATCTTCTTTATCATGCTAAGAGGAGCAGGAAAAAGCAAAAAATTTCAGAATTGCACCTTGCAATGCGGAGAAATTACTGTTTGTGCATTTACAATATTCATTGATTTTTGCCATTGAAAAACGTCCAGAAATGATTGAAGCTACTGACTGAATGAAAGGAACTGGCATCTCACTCTCTTTGAATCTTCTTTATCATGCTAAGAGGAGCAGGAAAAAGCAAAAAATTTCAGAATTGCACCTTGCAATGCGGAGAAATTACTGTTTGTGCATTTACAAAATTCATTGATTTTTGCCATTGAAAAACATCATGTTATTCATATACCAGAAATGTTTGAAGCTACTGACTGAATGAAAGGAGCTGACATCTCACTCTCTTTGAATCTTCTTTATCATGCTAAGAGGAGCAGGAAAAAGCAAAAAATTTCAGAATTGCACCTTGCAATGCGGAGAAATTACTGTTTGTGCATTTACAATATTCATTGATTTTTGCCATTGAAAAACATCCAGAAATGATTGAAGCTACTGACTGAATGAAAGGAGCTGGCATCTCACTCTCTTTGAATCTTCTTTATCATGCTAAGAGGAGCAGGAAAAAGCAAAAAATTTCAGAATTGCACCTTGCAATGCGGAGAAATTACTGTTTGTGCATTTACAATATTCATTGATTTTTGCCATTGAAAAACATCATGTTATTCATATACCAGAAATGTTTGAAGCTACTGACTGAATGAAAGGAGCTGGCATCTCACTCTCTTTGAATCTTCTTTATCATGCTAAGAGGAGCAGGAAAAAGCAAAAAATTTCAGAATTGCACCTTGCAATGCGGAGAAATTACTGTTTGTGCATTTACAATATTCATTGATTTTTGCCATTGAAAAACATCATGTTATTCATATACCAGAAATGTTTGAAGCTACTGACTGAATGAAAGGAGCTGGCATCTCACTCTCTTTGAATCTTCTTTATCATGCTAAGAGGAGCAGGAAAAAGCAAAAAATTTCAGAATTGCACCTTGCAATGTGGAGAAATTACTGTTTGTGCATTTACAATATTCATTGATTTTTACCATTGAAAAAGGTCCAGAAATGATTGAAGCTACTGACTGAATGAAAGTAGCTGGCATCTCACTCTCTTTGAATCTTCTTTATCATGCTAAGAGGAGCAGGAAAAAGCAAAAAATTTCAGAATTGCACCTTGCAATGTGGAGAAATTACTGTTTGTGCATTTACAATATTCATTGATTTTTACCATTGAAAAACATCCAGAAATGATTGAAGCTACTGACTGAATGAAAGTAGCTGGCATCTCACTCTCTTTGAATCTTCTTTATCATGCTAAGAGGAGCAGGAAAAAGCAAAAAATTTCAGAATTGCACCTTGCAATGCAGAGAAATTACTGTTTGTGCATTTACAATATTCATTGATTTTTGCCATTGAAAAACATCATGTTATTCATATACCAGAAATGTTTGAAGCTACTGACTGAATGAAAGGAGCTGGCATCTCACTCTCTTTGAATCTTCTTTATCATGCTAAGAGGAGCAGGAAAAAGCAAAAAATTTCAGAATTGCACCTTGCAATGTGGAGAAATTACTGTTTGTGCATTTACAATATTCATTGATTTTTACCATTGAAAAACATCCAGAAATGATTGAAGCTACTGACTGAATGAAAGTAGCTGGCATCTCACTCTCTTTGTATCTTCTTTATCATGCTAAGAGGAGCAGGAAAAAGCAAAAAATTTCAGACTTGCACCTTGCAATGCGGAGAAATTACTGTTTGTGCATTTACAATATTCATTGATTTTTGCCATTGAAAAACATCATGTTATTCATATACCAGAAATGTTTGAAGCTACTGACTGAATGAAAGGAGCTGGCATCTCACTCTCTTTGAATCTTCTTTATCATGCTAAGAGGAGCAGGAAAAAGCAAAAAATTTCAGAATTGCACCTTGCAATGCGGAGAAATTACTGTTTGTGCATTTACAATATTCATTGATTTTTGCCATTGAAAAACGTCCAGAAATGATTGAAGCTACTGACTGAATGAAAGGAGCTGGCATCTCACTCTCTTTGAATCTTGTTTATCATGCTAAGAGGAGCAGGAAAAAGCAAAAAATTTCAGAATTGCACCTTGCAATGCGGAGAAATTACTGTTTGTGCATTTACAATATTCATTGATTTTTGCCATTGAAAAACGTCCAGAAATGATTGAAGCTACTGACTGAATGAAAGGAGCTGGCATCTCACTCTCTTTGAATCTTCTTTATCATGCTAAGAGGAGCAGGAAAAAGCAAAAAATTTCAGAATTGCACCTTGCAATGCGGAGAAATTACTGTTTGTGCATTTACAATATTCATTGATTTTTGCCATTGAAAAACATCATGTTATTCATATACCAGAAATGATTGAAGATACTGACTGAATGAAAGGAGCTGGCATCTCACTCTCTTTGAATCTTCTTTATCATGCTAAGAGGAGCAGGAAAAAGCAAAAAATTTCAGAATTGCACCTTGCAATGCGGAGAAATTACTGTTTGTGCATTTACAATATTCATTGATTTTTGCCATTGAAAAACGTCCAGAAATGATTGAAGCTACTGACTGAATGAAAGGAACTGGCATCTCACTCTCTTTGAATCTTCTTTATCATGCTAAGAGGAGCAGGAAAAAGCAAAAAATTTCAGAATTGCACCTTGCAATGCGGAGAAATTACTGTTTGTGCATTTACAAAATTCATTGATTTTTGCCATTGAAAAACATCATGTTATTCATATACCAGAAATGTTTGAAGCTACTGACTGAATGAAAGGAGCTGACATCTCACTCTCTTTGAATCTTCTTTATCATGCTAAGAGGAGCAGGAAAAAGCAAAAAATTTCAGAATTGCACCTTGCAATGCGGAGAAATTACTGTTTGTGCATTTACAATATTCATTGATTTTTGCCATTGAAAAACATCCAGAAATGATTGAAGCTACTGACTGAATGAAAGGAGCTGGCATCTCACTCTCTTTGAATCTTCTTTATCATGCTAAGAGGAGCAGGAAAAAGCAAAAAATTTCAGAATTGCACCTTGCAATGCGGAGAAATTACTGTTTGTGCATTTACAATATTCATTGATTTTTGCCATTGAAAAACATCATGTTATTCATATACCAGAAATGTTTGAAGCTACTGACTGAATGAAAGGAGCTGGCATCTCACTCTCTTTGAATCTTCTTTATCATGCTAAGAGGAGCAGGAAAAAGCAAAAAATTTCAGAATTGCACCTTGCAATGCGGAGAAATTACTGTTTGTGCATTTACAATATTCATTGATTTTTGCCATTGAAAAACATCATGTTATTCATATACCAGAAATGTTTGAAGCTACTGACTGAATGAAAGGAGCTGGCATCTCACTCTCTTTGAATCTTCTTTATCATGCTAAGAGGAGCAGGAAAAAGCAAAAAATTTCAGAATTGCACCTTGCAATGTGGAGAAATTACTGTTTGTGCATTTACAATATTCATTGATTTTTACCATTGAAAAAGGTCCAGAAATGATTGAAGCTACTGACTGAATGAAAGTAGCTGGCATCTCACTCTCTTTGAATCTTCTTTATCATGCTAAGAGGAGCAGGAAAAAGCAAAAAATTTCAGACTTGCACCTTGCAATGCGGAGAAATTACTGTTTGTGCATTTACAATATTCATTGATTTTTGCCATTGAAAAACATCATGTTATTCATATACCAGAAATGTTTGAAGCTACTGACTGAATGAAAGGAGCTGGCATCTCACTCTCTTTGAATCTTCTTTATCATGCTAAGAGGAGCAGGAAAAAGCAAAAAATTTCAGAATTGCACCTTGCAATGCGGAGAAATTACTGTTTGTGCATTTACAATATTCATTGATTTTTGCCATTGAAAAACGTCCAGAAATGATTGAAGCTACTGACTGAATGAAAGGAGCTGGCATCTCACTCTCTTTGAATCTTGTTTATCATGCTAAGAGGAGCAGGAAAAAGCAAAAAATTTCAGAATTGCACCTTGCAATGCGGAGAAATTACTGTTTGTGCATTTACAATATTCATTGATTTTTGCCATTGAAAAACGTCCAGAAATGATTGAAGCTACTGACTGAATGAAAGGAGCTGGCATCTCACTCTCTTTGAATCTTCTTTATCATGCTAAGAGGAGCAGGAAAAAGCAAAAAATTTCAGAATTGCACCTTGCAATGCGGAGAAATTACTGTTTGTGCATTTACAATATTCATTGATTTTTGCCATTGAAAAACATCATGTTATTCATATACCAGAAATGATTGAAGATACTGACTGAATGAAAGGAGCTGGCATCTCACTCTCTTTGAATCTTCTTTATCATGCTAAGAGGAGCAGGAAAAAGCAAAAAATTTCAGAATTGCACCTTGCAATGCGGAGAAATTACTGTTTGTGCATTTACAATATTCATTGATTTTTGCCATTGAAAAACGTCCAGAAATGATTGAAGCTACTGACTGAATGAAAGGAACTGGCATCTCACTCTCTTTGAATCTTCTTTATCATGCTAAGAGGAGCAGGAAAAAGCAAAAAATTTCAGAATTGCACCTTGCAATGCGGAGAAATTACTGTTTGTGCATTTACAAAATTCATTGATTTTTGCCATTGAAAAACATCATGTTATTCATATACCAGAAATGTTTGAAGCTACTGACTGAATGAAAGGAGCTGACATCTCACTCTCTTTGAATCTTCTTTATCATGCTAAGAGGAGCAGGAAAAAGCAAAAAATTTCAGAATTGCACCTTGCAATGCGGAGAAATTACTGTTTGTGCATTTACAATATTCATTGATTTTTGCCATTGAAAAACATCCAGAAATGATTGAAGCTACTGACTGAATGAAAGGAGCTGGCATCTCACTCTCTTTGAATCTTCTTTATCATGCTAAGAGGAGCAGGAAAAAGCAAAAAATTTCAGAATTGCACCTTGCAATGCGGAGAAATTACTGTTTGTGCATTTACAATATTCATTGATTTTTGCCATTGAAAAACATCATGTTATTCATATACCAGAAATGTTTGAAGCTACTGACTGAATGAAAGGAGCTGGCATCTCACTCTCTTTGAATCTTCTTTATCATGCTAAGAGGAGCAGGAAAAAGCAAAAAATTTCAGAATTGCACCTTGCAATGCGGAGAAATTACTGTTTGTGCATTTACAATATTCATTGATTTTTGCCATTGAAAAACATCATGTTATTCATATACCAGAAATGTTTGAAGCTACTGACTGAATGAAAGGAGCTGGCATCTCACTCTCTTTGAATCTTCTTTATCATGCTAAGAGGAGCAGGAAAAAGCAAAAAATTTCAGAATTGCACCTTGTAATGTGGAGAAATTACTGTTTGTGCATTTACAATATTCATTGATTTTTACCATTGAAAAAGGTCCAGAAATGATTGAAGCTACTGACTGAATGAAAGTAGCTGGCATCTCACTCTCTTTGAATCTTCTTTATCATGCTAAGAGGAGCAGGAAAAAGCAAAAAATTTCAGAATTGCACCTTGCAATGTGGAGAAATTACTGTTTGTGCATTTACAATATTCATTGATTTTTACCATTGAAAAACATCCAGAAATGATTGAAGCTACTGACTGAATGAAAGTAGCTGGCATCTCACTCTCTTTGAATCTTCTTTATCATGCTAAGAGGAGCAGGAAAAAGCAAAAAATTTCAGAATTGCACCTTGCAATGCAGAGAAATTACTGTTTGTGCATTTACAATATTCATTGATTTTTGCCATTGAAAAACATCATGTTATTCATATACCAGAAATGTTTGAAGCTACTGACTGAATGAAAGGAGCTGGCATCTCACTCTCTTTGAATCTTCTTTATCATGCTAAGAGGAGCAGGAAAAAGCAAAAAATTTCAGAATTGCACCTTGCAATGTGGAGAAATTACTGTTTGTGCATTTACAATATTCATTGATTTTTACCATTGAAAAACATCCAGAAATGATTGAAGCTACTGACTGAATGAAAGTAGCTGGCATCTCACTCTCTTTGTATCTTCTTTATCATGCTAAGAGGAGCAGGAAAAAGCAAAAAATTTCAGACTTGCACCTTGCAATGCGGAGAAATTACTGTTTGTGCATTTACAATATTCATTGATTTTTGCCATTGAAAAACATCATGTTATTCATATACCAGAAATGTTTGAAGCTACTGACTGAATGAAAGGAGCTGGCATCTCACTCTCTTTGAATCTTCTTTATCATGCTAAGAGGAGCAGGAAAAAGCAAAAAATTTCAGAATTGCACCTTGCAATGCGGAGAAATTACTGTTTGTGCATTTACAATATTCATTGATTTTTGCCATTGAAAAACGTCCAGAAATGATTGAAGCTACTGACTGAATGAAAGGAGCTGGCATCTCACTCTCTTTGAATCTTGTTTATCATGCTAAGAGGAGCAGGAAAAAGCAAAAAATTTCAGAATTGCACCTTGCAATGCGGAGAAATTACTGTTTGTGCATTTACAATATTCATTGATTTTTGCCATTGAAAAACGTCCAGAAATGATTGAAGCTACTGACTGAATGAAAGGAGCTGGCATCTCACTCTCTTTGAATCTTCTTTATCATGCTAAGAGGAGCAGGAAAAAGCAAAAAATTTCAGAATTGCACCTTGCAATGCGGAGAAATTACTGTTTGTGCATTTACAATATTCATTGATTTTTGCCATTGAAAAACATCATGTTATTCATATACCAGAAATGATTGAAGATACTGACTGAATGAAAGGAGCTGGCATCTCACTCTCTTTGAATCTTCTTTATCATGCTAAGAGGAGCAGGAAAAAGCAAAAAATTTCAGAATTGCACCTTGCAATGCGGAGAAATTACTGTTTGTGCATTTACAATATTCATTGATTTTTGCCATTGAAAAACGTCCAGAAATGATTGAAGCTACTGACTGAATGAAAGGAACTGGCATCTCACTCTCTTTGAATCTTCTTTATCATGCTAAGAGGAGCAGGAAAAAGCAAAAAATTTCAGAATTGCACCTTGCAATGCGGAGAAATTACTGTTTGTGCATTTACAAAATTCATTGATTTTTGCCATTGAAAAACATCATGTTATTCATATACCAGAAATGTTTGAAGCTACTGACTGAATGAAAGGAGCTGACATCTCACTCTCTTTGAATCTTCTTTATCATGCTAAGAGGAGCAGGAAAAAGCAAAAAATTTCAGAATTGCACCTTGCAATGCGGAGAAATTACTGTTTGTGCATTTACAATATTCATTGATTTTTGCCATTGAAAAACATCCAGAAATGATTGAAGCTACTGACTGAATGAAAGGAGCTGGCATCTCACTCTCTTTGAATCTTCTTTATCATGCTAAGAGGAGCAGGAAAAAGCAAAAAATTTCAGAATTGCACCTTGCAATGCGGAGAAATTACTGTTTGTGCATTTACAATATTCATTGATTTTTGCCATTGAAAAACATCATGTTATTCATATACCAGAAATGTTTGAAGCTACTGACTGAATGAAAGGAGCTGGCATCTCACTCTCTTTGAATCTTCTTTATCATGCTAAGAGGAGCAGGAAAAAGCAAAAAATTTCAGAATTGCACCTTGCAATGCGGAGAAATTACTGTTTGTGCATTTACAATATTCATTGATTTTTGCCATTGAAAAACATCATGTTATTCATATACCAGAAATGTTTGAAGCTACTGACTGAATGAAAGGAGCTGGCATCTCACTCTCTTTGAATCTTCTTTATCATGCTAAGAGGAGCAGGAAAAAGCAAAAAATTTCAGAATTGCACCTTGCAATGTGGAGAAATTACTGTTTGTGCATTTACAATATTCATTGATTTTTACCATTGAAAAAGGTCCAGAAATGATTGAAGCTACTGACTGAATGAAAGTAGCTGGCATCTCACTCTCTTTGAATCTTCTTTATCATGCTAAGAGGAGCAGGAAAAAGCAAAAAATTTCAGACTTGCACCTTGCAATGCGGAGAAATTACTGTTTGTGCATTTACAATATTCATTGATTTTTGCCATTGAAAAACATCATGTTATTCATATACCAGAAATGTTTGAAGCTACTGACTGAATGAAAGGAGCTGGCATCTCACTCTCTTTGAATCTTCTTTATCATGCTAAGAGGAGCAGGAAAAAGCAAAAAATTTCAGAATTGCACCTTGCAATGCGGAGAAATTACTGTTTGTGCATTTACAATATTCATTGATTTTTGCCATTGAAAAACATGTTATTCATATACCAGAAATGTTTGAAGCTACTGACTGAATGAAAGGAGCTGGCACCTCACTCTCTTTGAATCTTTATCATGCTAAGAGGAGCGGGAAAAAGCAAAAAATTTCAGAATTGCACCTTGCAATGCGGAGAAATTACTGTTTGTGCATTTACAATATTCATTGATTTTTGCCATTGAAAAACGTCCAGAAATGATTGAAGGTACTGACTGAATGAAAGGAGCTGGCATCTCACTCTCTTTGAATCTTCTTTATCATGCTAAGAGGAGCAGGAAAAAGCAAAAAATTTCAGAATTGCACCTTGCAATGCGGAGAAATTACTGTTTGTGCATTTACAATATTCATTGATTTTTTCCATTGAAAAACGTCCAGAAATGATTGAAGCTACTGACTGAATGAAAGGAGCTGGCATCTCACTCTCTTTGAATCTTCTTTATTATGCTAAGAGGAGCAGGAAAAAGCAAAAAATTTCAGAATTGCACCTTGCAATGCGGAGAAATTACAGTTTGTGCATTTACAATATTCATTGATTTTTGCCATTGAAAAACATCCAGAAATGATTGAAGCTACTGACTGAATGAAAGGAGCTGGCATCTCACTCTCTTTGAATCTTCTTTATCATGCTAAGAGGAGCAGGAAAAAGCAAAAAATTTCAGAATTGCACCTTGCAATGCGGAGAAATTACTGTTTGTGCATTTACAATATTCATTGATTTTTGCCATTGAAAAACATCATGTTATTCATATACCAGAAATGTTTGAAGCTACTGACTGAATGAAAGGAGCTGGCATCTCACTCTCTTTGAATCTTCTTTATCATGCTAAGAGGAGCAGGAAAAAGCAAAAAATTTCAGAATTGCACCTTGCAATGTGGAGAAATTACTGTTTGTGCATTTACAATATTCATTGATTTTTACCATTGAAAAACGTCCAGAAATGATTGAAGCTACTGACTGAATGAAAGTAGCTGGCATCTCACTCTCTTTGAATCTTCTTTATCATGCTAAGAGGAGCAGGAAAAAGCAAAAAATTTCAGACTTGCACCTTGCAATGCGGAGAAATTACTGTTTGTGCATTTACAATATTCATTGATTTTTGCCATTGAAAAACATCATGTTATTCATATACCAGAAATGTTTGAAGCTACTGACTGAATGAAAGGAGCTGGCATCTCACTCTCTTTGAATCTTCTTTATCATGCTAAGAGGAGCAGGAAAAAGCAAAAAATTTCAGAATTGCACCTTGCAATGCGGAGAAATTACTGTTTGTGCATTTACAATATTCATTGATTTTTGCCATTGAAAAACGCCCAGAAATGATTGAAGCTACTGACTGAATGAAAGGAGCTGGCATCTCACTCTCTTTGAATCTTGTTTATCATGCTAAGAGGAGCAGGAAAAAGCAAAAAATTTCAGAATTGCACCTTGCAATGCGGAGAAATTACTGTTTGTGCATTTACAATATTCATTGATTTTTGCCATTGAAAAACATCCAGAAATGATTGAAGCTACTGACTGAATGAAAGGAGCTGGCATCTCACTCTCTTTGAATCTTCTTTATCATGCTAAGAGGAGCAGGAAAAAGCAAAAAATTTCAGAATTGCACCTTGCAATGCGGAGAAATTACTGTTTGTGCATTTACAATATTCATTGATTTTTGCCATTGAAAAACATCATGTTATTCATATACCAGAAATGTTTGAAGCTACTGACTGAATGAAAGGAGCTGGCATCTCACTCTCTTTGAATCTTCTTTATCATGCTAAGAGGAGCAGGAAAAAGCAAAAAATTTCAGAATTGCACCTTGCAATGTGGAGAAATTACTGTTTGTGCATTTACAATATTCATTGATTTTTACCATTGAAAAACGTCCAGAAATGATTGAAGCTACTGACTGAATGAAAGTAGCTGGCATCTCACTCTCTTTGAATCTTCTTTATCATGCTAAGAGGAGCAGGAAAAAGCAAAAAATTTCAGACTTGCACCTTGCAATGCGGAGAAATTACTGTTTGTGCATTTACAATATTCAATGATTTTTGCCATTGAAAAACATCATGTTATTCATATACCAGAAATGTTTGAAGCTACTGACTGAATGAAAGGAGCTGGCATCTCACTCTCTTTGAATCTTCTTTATCATGCTAAGAGGAGCAGGAAAAAGCAAAAAATTTCAGAATTGCACCTTGCAATGCGGAGAAATTACTGTTTGTGCATTTACAATATTCATTGATTTTTGCCATTGAAAAACGTCCAGAAATGATTGAAGCTACTGACTGAATGAAAGGAGCTGGCATCTCACTCTCTTTGAATCTTCTTTATCATGCTAAGAGGAGCAGGAAAAAGCAAAAAATTTCAGAATTGCACCTTGCAATGCGGAGAAATTACTGTTTGTGCATTTACAATATTCATTGATTTTTGCCATTGAAAAACATCCAGAAATGATTGAAGCTACTGACTGAATGAAAGGAGCTGGCATCTCACTCTCTTTGAATCTTCTTTATCATGCTAAGAGGAGCAGGAAAAAGCAAAAAATTTCAGAATTGCACCTTGCAATGCGGAGAAATTACTGTTTGTGCATTTACAAAATTCATTGATTTTTGCCATTGAAAAACATCATGTTATTCATATACCAGAAATGTTTGAAGCTACTGACTGAATGAAAGGAGCTGACATCTCACTCTCTTTGAATCTTCTTTATCATGCTAAGAGGAGCAGGAAAAAGCAAAAAATTTCAGAATTGCACCTTGCAATGCGGAGAAATTACTGTTTGTGCATTTACAATATTCATTGATTTTTGCCATTGAAAAACATCCAGAAATGATTGAAGCTACTGACTGAATGAAAGGAGCTGGCATCTCACTCTCTTTGAATCTTCTTTATCATGCTAAGAGGAGCAGGAAAAAGCAAAAAATTTCAGAATTGCACCTTGCAATGCGGAGAAATTACTGTTTGTGCATTTACAAAATTCATTGATTTTTGCCATTGAAAAACATCATGTTATTCATATACCAGAAATGTTTGAAGCTACTGACTGAATGAAAGGAGCTGACATCTCACTCTCTTTGAATCTTCTTTATCATGCTAAGAGGAGCAGGAAAAAGCAAAAAATTTCAGAATTGCACCTTGCAATGCGGAGAAATTACTGTTTGTGCATTTACAATATTCATTGATTTTTGCCATTGAAAAACATCCAGAAATGATTGAAGCTACTGACTGAATGAAAGGAGCTGGCATCTCACTCTCTTTGAATCTTCTTTATCATGCTAAGAGGAGCAGGAAAAAGCAAAAAATTTCAGAATTGCACCTTGCAATGCGGAGAAATTACTGTTTGTGCATTTACAATATTCATTGATTTTTGCCATTGAAAAACATCATGTTATTCATATACCAGAAATGTTTGAAGCTACTGACTGAATGAAAGGAGCTGGCATCTCACTCTCTTTGAATCTTCTTTATCATGCTAAGAGGAGCAGGAAAAAGCAAAAAATTTCAGAATTGCACCTTGCAATGCGGAGAAATTACTGTTTGTGCATTTACAATATTCATTGATTTTTGCCATTGAAAAACATCATGTTATTCATATACCAGAAATGTTTGAAGCTACTGACTGAATGAAAGGAGCTGGCATCTCACTCTCTTTGAATCTTCTTTATCATGCTAAGAGGAGCAGGAAAAAGCAAAAAATTTCAGAATTGCACCTTGCAATGTGGAGAAATTACTGTTTGTGCATTTACAATATTCATTGATTTTTACCATTGAAAAAGGTCCAGAAATGATTGAAGCTACTGACTGAATGAAAGTAGCTGGCATCTCACTCTCTTTGAATCTTCTTTATCATGCTAAGAGGAGCAGGAAAAAGCAAAAAATTTCAGACTTGCACCTTGCAATGCGGAGAAATTACTGTTTGTGCATTTACAATATTCATTGATTTTTGCCATTGAAAAACATCATGTTATTCATATACCAGAAATGTTTGAAGCTACTGACTGAATGAAAGGAGCTGGCATCTCACTCTCTTTGAATCTTCTTTATCATGCTAAGAGGAGCAGGAAAAAGCAAAAAATTTCAGAATCGCACCTTGCAATGCGGAGAAATTACTGTTTGTGCATTTACAATTTTCATTGATTTTTGCCATTGAAAAACGTCCAGAAATGATTGAAGGTACTGACTGAATGAAAGGAGCTGGCATCTCACTCTCTTTGAATCTTCTTTATCATGCTAAGAGGAGCAGGAAAAAGCAAAAAATTTCAGAATTGCACCTTGCAATGCGGAGAAATTACTGTTTGTGCATTTACAATATTCATTGATTTTTGCCATTGAAAAACGTCCAGAAATGATTGAAGCTACTGACTGAATGAAAGGAGCTGGCATCTCACTCTCTTTGAATCTTCTTTATCATGCTAAGAGGAGCAGGAAAAAGCAAAAAATTTCAGAATTGCACCTTGCAATGCGGAGAAATTACAGTTTGTGCATTTACAATATTCATTGATTTTTGCCATTGAAAAACATCCAGAAATGATTGAAGCTACTGACTGAATGAAAGGAGCTGGCATCTCACTCTCTTTGAATCTTCTTTATCATGCTAAGAGGAGCAGGAAAAAGCAAAAAATTTCAGAATTGCACCTTGCAATGCGGAGAAATTACTGTTTGTGCATTTACAATATTCATTGATTTTTGCCATTGAAAAACATCATGTTATTCATATACCAGAAATGTTTGAAGCTACTGACTGAATGAAAGGAGCTGGCATCTCACTCTCTTTGAATCTTCTTTATCATGCTAAGAGGAGCAGGAAAAAGCAAAAAATTTCAGAATTGCACCTTGCAATGCGGAGAAATTACTGTTTGTGCATTTACAATATTCATTGATTTTTGCCATTGAAAAACATCATGTTATTCATATACCAGAAATGTTTGAAGCTACTGACTGAATGAAAGGAGCTGGCATCTCACTCTCTTTGAATCTTCTTTATCATGCTAAGAGGAGCAGGAAAAAGCAAAAAATTTCAGAATTGCACCTTGCAATGTGGAGAAATTACTGTTTGTGCATTTACAATATTCATTGATTTTTACCATTGAAAAACGTCCAGAAATGATTGAAGCTACTGACTGAATGAAAGTAGCTGGCATCTCACTCTCTTTGAATCTTCTTTATCATGCTAAGAGGAGCAGGAAAAAGCAAAAAATTTCAGACTTGCACCTTGCAATGCGGAGAAATTACTGTTTGTGCATTTACAATATTCATTGATTTTTGCCATTGAAAAACATCATGTTATTCATATACCAGAAATGTTTGAAGCTACTGACTGAATGAAAGGAGCTGGCATCTCACTCTCTTTGAATCTTCTTTATCATGCTAAGAGGAGCAGGAAAAAGCAAAAAATTTCAGAATTGCACCTTGCAATGCGGAGAAATTACTGTTTGTGCATTTACAATATTCATTGATTTTTGCCATTGAAAAACGTCCAGAAATGATTGAAGCTACTGACTGAATGAAAGGAGCTGGCATCTCACTCTCTTTGAATCTTGTTTATCATGCTAAGAGGAGCAGGAAAAAGCAAAAAATTTCAGAATTGCACCTTGCAATGCGGAGAAATTACTGTTTGTGCATTTACAATATTCATTGATTTTTGCCATTGAAAAACATCCAGAAATGATTGAAGCTACTGACTGAATGAAAGGAGCTGGCATCTCACTCTCTTTGAATCTTCTTTATCATGCTAAGAGGAGCAGGAAAAAGCAAAAAATTTCAGAATTGCACCTTGCAATGCGGAGAAATTACTGTTTGTGCATTTACAATATTCATTGATTTTTGCCATTGAAAAACATCATGTTATTCATATACCAGAAATGTTTGAAGCTACTGACTGAATGAAAGGAGCTGGCATCTCACTCTCTTTGAATATTCTTTATCATGCTAAGAGGAGCAGGAAAAAGCAAAAAATTTCAGAATTGCACCTTGCAATGCGGAGAAATTACTGTTTGTGCATTTACAATATTCATTGATTTTTGCCATTGAAAAACGTCCAGAAATGATTGAAGCTACTGACTGAATGAAAGGAGCTGGCATCTCACTCTCTTTGAATCTTGTTTATCATGCTAAGAGGAGCAGGAAAAAGCAAAAAATTTCAGAATTGCACCTTGCAATGCGGAGAAATTACTGTTTGTGCATTTACAATATTCATTGATTTTTGCCATTGAAAAACATCCAGAAATGATTGAAGCTACTGACTGAATGAAAGGAGCTGGCATCTCACTCTCTTTGAATCTTCTTTATCATGCTAAGAGGAGCAGGAAAAAGCAAAAAATTTCAGAATTGCACCTTGCAATGCGGAGAAATTACTGTTTGTGCATTTACAATATTCATTGATTTTTGCCATTGAAAAACATCATGTTATTCATATACCAGAAATGTTTGAAGCTACTGACTGAATGAAAGGAGCTGGCATCTCACTCTCTTTGAATCTTCTTTATCATGCTAAGAGGAGCAGGAAAAAGCAAAAAATTTCATAATTGCACCTTGCAATGCGGAGAAATTACTGTTTGTGCATTTACAATATTCATTGATTTTTGCCATTGAAAAACGTCCAGAAATGATTGAAGCTACTGACTGAATGAAAGGAGCTGGCATCTCACTCTCTTTGAATCATGTTTATCATGCTAAGAGGAGCAGGAAAAAGCAAAAAATTTCAGAATTGCACCTTGCAATGCGGAGAAATTACTGTTTGTGCATTTACAATATTCATTGATTTTTGCCATTGAAAAACGTCCAGAAATTATTGAAGCTACTGACTGAATGAAAGGAGCTGGCATCTCACTCTCTTTGAATCTTCTTTATCATGCTAAGAGGAGCAGGAAAAAGCAAAAAATTTCAGAATTGCACCTTGCAATGCGGAGAAATTACTGTTTGTGCATTTACAATATTCATTGATTTTTGCCATTGAAAAACATCATGTTATTCATATACCAGAAATGATTGAAGCTACTGACTGAATGAAAGGAGCTGGCATCTCACTCTCTTTGAATCTTCTTTATCATGCTAAGAGGAGCAGGAAAAAGTAAAAAATTTCAGAATTGCACTATGCAATGCGGAGAAATTACTGTTTGTGCATTTATAATATTCAATGATTTTTGCCATTGAAAAACGTCCAGAAATGATTGAAGCTACTGACTGAACGAAAGGAGCTGGCATCTCACTCTCTTTGAATCTTCTTTATCATGCTAAGAGGAGCAGGAAAAAGCAAAAAATTTCAGAATTGCACCTTGCAATGCGGAGAAATTACTGTTTGTGCATTTACAATATTCATTGATTTTTGCCATTGAAAAACATCATGTTATTCATATACCAGAAATGTTTGAAGCTACTGACTGAATGAAAGGAGCTGGCATCTCACTCTCTTTGAATCTTCTTTATCATGCTAAGTGGAGCAGGAAAAAGCAAAAAATTTCAGAATTGCAACTTGCAATGCGGAGAAATTACTGTTTGTGCATTTACAATATTCATTGATTTTTGCCATTGAAAAACGTCCAGAAATGATTGAAGCTACTGACTGAATGAAAGGAGCTGGCATCTCACTCTCTTTGAATCTTCTTTATCATGCTAAGAGGAGCAGGTAAAAGCAAAAAATTTCAGAATTGCACCTTGCAATGCGGAGAAATTACTGTTTGTGCATTTACAATATTCATTGATTTTTGCCATTGAAAAACGTCCAGAAATGATTGAAGCTACTGACTGAATGAAAGGAGCTGGCATCTCACTCTCTTTGAATCATGTTTATCATGCTAAGAGGAGCAGGAAAAAGCAAAAAATTTCAGAATTGCACCTTGCAATGCGGAGAAATTACTGTTTGTGCATTTACAATATTCATTGATTTTTGCCATTGAAAAACGTCCAGAAATTATTGAAGCTACTGACTGAATGAAAGGAGCTGGCATCTCACTCTCTTTGAATCTTCTTTATCATGCTAAGAGGAGCAGGAAAAAGCAAAAAATTTCAGAATTGCACCTTGCAATGCGGAGAAATTACTGTTTGTGCATTTACAATATTCATTGATTTTTGCCATTGAAAAACATCATGTTATTCATATACCAGAAATGATTGAAGCTACTGACTGAATGAAAGGAGCTGGCATCTCACTCTCTTTGAATCTTCTTTATCATGCTAAGAGGAGCAGGAAAAAGCAAAAAATTTCAGAATTGCACCTTGCAATGCGGAGAAATTACTGTTTGTGCATTTACAATATTCATTGATTTTTGCCATTGAAAAACATCATGTTATTCATATACCAGAAATGTTTGAAGCTACTGACTGAATGAAAGGAGCTGGCATCTCACTCTCTTTGAATCTTCTTTATCATGCTAAGAGGAGCAGGAAAAAGCAAAAAATTTCAGAATTGCACCTTGCAATGCGGAGAAATTACTGTTTGTGCATTTACAATATTCATTGATTTTTACCATTGAAAAACGTCCAGAAATGATTGAGGCTACTGACTGAACGAAAGGAGCTGGCATCTCACTCTCTTTGAATCTTCTTTAACATGCTAAGAGGAGCAGGAAAAAGCAAAAAATTTCAGAATTGCACCTTGCAATGCGGAGAAATTACTGTTTGTGCATTTACAATATTCCTTGATTTTTGCCATTGAAAAACATCATGTTATTCATATACCAGAAATGTTTGAAGCTACTGACTGAATGAAAGGAGCTGGCATCTCACTCTCTTTGAATCTTCTTTATCATGCTAAGAGGAGCAGGAAAAAACAAAAAATTTCAGAATTGCACCTTGCAATGCGGAGAAATTACTGTTTGTGCATTTACAATATTCATTGATTTTTGCCATTGAAAAACATCATGTTATTCATATACCAGAAATGTTTGAAGCTACTGACTGAATGAAAGGAGCTGGCATCTCACTCTCTTTGAATCTTCTTTATCATGCTAAGAGGAGCAGGAAAAAGCAAAAAATTTCAGAATTGCACCTTGCAATGCGGAGAAATTACAGTTTGTGCATTTACAATATTCATTGATTTTTGCCATTGAAAAACGTCCAGAAATGATTGAAGCTACTGACTGAATGAAAGGAGCTGGCATCTCACTCTCTTTGAATCTTCTTTATCATGCAAAGAGGAGCAGGAAAAAGCAAAAAATTTCAGAATTGCACCTTGCAATGCGGAGAAATTACTGTTTGTGCATTTACAATATTCATTGATTTTTGCCATTGAAAAACGTCCAGAAATGATTGAAGCTACTGACTGAATGAAAGGAGCTGGCATCTCACTCTCTTTGAATCTTCTTTATCATGCTAAGAGGAGCAGGAAAAAGCAAAAAATTTCAGAATTGCTCCTTGCAATGCGGAGAAATTACTGTTTGTGCATTTACAATATTCATTGATTTTTGCCATTGAAAAACATGTTATTCATATACCAGAAATGTTTGAAGCTACTGACTGAATGAAAGGAGCTGGCACCTCACTCTCCTTGAATCTTCTTTATCATGCTAAGAGGAGCAGGAAAAAGCAAAAAATTTCAGAATTGCACCTTGCAATGCGGAGAAATTACTGTTTGTGCATTTACAATATTCATTGATTTTTGCAATTGAAAAACGTCCAGAAATGATTGAAGCTACTGACTGAATGAAAGGAGCTGGCATCTCACTCTCTTTGAATCTTCTTTATCATGCTAAGAGGAGCAGGAAAAAGCAAAAAATTTCAGAATTGCACCTTGCAATGCGGAGAAATTACTGTTTGTGCATTTACAATATTCATTGATTTTTGCCATTGAAAAACGTTCAGAAATGATTGAAGCTACTGACTGAATGAAAGGAGCTGGCATCTCACTCTCTTTGAATCTTCTTTATCATGCTAAGAGGAGCAGGAAAAAGCAAAAAATTTCAGAATTGCACCTTGCAATGCGGAGAAATTACTGTTTGTGCATTTACAATATTCATTGATTTTTGCCATTGAAAAACATCATGTTATTCATATACCAGAAATGTTTGAAGCTACTGACTGAATGAAAGGAGCTGGCATCTCACTCTCTTTGAATCTTCTTTATCATGCTAAGAGGAGCAGGAAAAAGCAAAAAATTTCATAATTGCACCTTGCAATGCGGAGAAATTACTGTTTGTGCATTTACAATATTCATTGATTTTTGCCATTGAAAAACGTCCAGAAATGATTGAAGCTACTGACTGAATGAAAGGAGCTGGCATCTCACTCTCTTTGAATCATGTTTATCATGCTAAGAGGAGCAGGAAAAAGCAAAAAATTTCAGAATTGCACCTTGCAATGCGGAGAAATTACTGTTTGTGCATTTACAATATTCATTGATTTTTGCCATTGAAAAACGTCCAGAAATTATTGAAGCTACTGACTGAATGAAAGGAGCTGGCATCTCACTCTCTTTGAATCTTCTTTATCATGCTAAGAGGAGCAGGAAAAGGCAAAAAATTTCAGAATTGCACCTTGCAATGCGGAGAAATTACTGTTTGTGCATTTACAATATTCATTGATTTTTGCCATTGAAAAACATCATGTTATTCATATACCAGAAATGATTGAAGCTACTGACTGAATGAAAGGAGCTGGCATCTCACTCTCTTTGAATCTTCTTTATCATGCTAAGAGGAGCAGGAAAAAGTAAAACATTTCAGAATTGCACAATGCAATGCGGAGAAATTACTGTTTGTGCATTTATAATATTCAATGATTTTTGCCATTGAAAAACGTCCAGAAATGATTGAAGCTACTGACTGAACGAAAGGAGCTGGCATCTCACTCTCTTTGAATCTTCTTTATCATGCTAAGAGGAGCAGGAAAAAGCAAAAAATTTCAGAATTGCACCTTGCAATGCGGAGAAATTACTGTTTGTGCATTTACAATATTCATTGATTTTTGCCATTGAAAAACATCATGTTATTCATATACCAGAAATGTTTGAAGCTACTGACTGAATGAAAGGAGCTGGCATCTCACTCTCTTTGAATCTTCTTTATCATGCTAAGTGGAGCAGGAAAAAGCAAAAAATTTCAGAATTGCAACTTGCAATGCGGAGAAATTACTGTTTGTGCATTTACAATATTCATTGATTTTTGCCATTGAAAAACGTCCAGAAATGATTGAAGCTACTGACTGAATGAAAGGAGCTGGCATCTCACTCTCTTTGAATCTTCTTTATCATGCTAAGAGGAGCAGGTAAAAGCAAAAAATTTCAGAATTGCACCTTGCAATGCGGAGAAATTACTGTTTGTGCATTTACAATATTCATTGATTTTTGCCATTGAAAAACGTCCAGAAATGATTGAAGCTACTGACTGAATGAAAGGAGCTGGCATCTCACTCTCTTTGAATCTTCTTTATCATGCTAAGAGGAGCAGGAAAAAGCAAAAAATTTCAGAATTGCACCTTGCAATGCGGAGAAATTACTGTTTGTGCATTTACAATATTCATTGATTTTTACCATTGAAAAACGTCCAGAAATGATTGAGGCTACTGACTGAACGAAAGGAGCTGGCATCTCACTCTCTTTGAATCTTCTTTAACATGCTAAGAGGAGCAGGAAAAAGCAAAAAATTTCAGAATTGCACCTTGCAATGCGGAGAAATTACTGTTTGTGCATTTACAATATTCATTGATTTTTGCCATTGAAAAACATCATGTTATTCATATACCAGAAATGTTTGAAGCTACTGACTGAATGAAAGGAGCTGGCATCTCACTCTCTTTGAATCTTCTTTATCATGCTAAGAGGAGCAGGAAAAAACAAAAAATTTCAGAATTGCACCTTGCAATGCGGAGAAATTACTGTTTGTGCATTTACAATATTCATTGATTTTTGCCATTGAAAAACATCATGTTATTCATATACCAGAAATGTTTGAAGCTACTGACTGAATGAAAGGAGCTGGCATCTCACTCTCTTTGAATCTTCTTTATCATGCTAAGAGGAGCAGGAAAAAGCAAAAAATTTCAGAATTGCACCTTGCAATGCGGAGAAATTACAGTTTGTGCATTTACAATATTCATTGATTTTTGCCATTGAAAAACGTCCAGAAATGATTGAAGCTACTGACTGAATGAAAGGAGCTGGCATCTCACTCTCTTTGAATCTTCTTTATCATGCTAAGAGGAGCAGGAAAAAGCAAAAAATTTCAGAATTGCACCTTGCAATGCGGAGAAATTACTGTTTGTGCATTTACAATATTCATTGATTTTTGCCATTGAAAAATGTCCAGAAATGATTGAAGCTACTGACTGAATGAAAGGAGCTGGCATCTCACTCTCTTTGAATCTTCTTTATCATGCTAAGAGGAGCAGGAAAAAGCAAAAAATTTCAGAATTGCTCCTTGCAATGCGGAGAAATTACTGTTTGTGCATTTACAATATTCATTGATTTTTGCCATTGAAAAACATGTTATTCATATACCAGAAATGTTTGAAGCTACTGACTGAATGAAAGGAGCTGGCACCTCACTCTCTTTGAATCTTCTTTATCATGCTAAGAGGAGCAGGAAAAAGCAAAAAATTTCAGAATTGCACCTTGCAATGCGGAGAAATTACTGTTTGTGCATTTACAATATTCATTGATTTTTGCCATTGAAAAACGTCCAGAAATGATTGAAGCTACTGACTGAATGAAAGGAGCTGGCATCTCACTCTCTTTGAATCTTCTTTATCATGCTAAGAGGAGCAGGAAAAAGCAAAAAATTTCAGAATTGCACCTTGCAATGCGGAGAAATTACTGTTTGTGCATTTACAATATTCATTGATTTTTGCCATTGAAAAACGTTCAGAAATGATTGAAGCTACTGACTGAATGAAAGGAGCTGGCATCTCACTCTCTTTGAATCTTCTTTATCATGCTAAGAGGAGCAGGAAAAAGCAAAAAATTTCAGAATTGCGCCTTGCAATGCGGAGAAATTAGTGTTTGTGCATTTACAAAATTCATTGATTTTTGCCATTGAAAAACATCATGTTATTCATTTACCAGAAATGATTGAAGCTACTGACTGAATGAAAGGAGCTGGCATCTCACTCTCTTTGAAACTTCTTTATCATGCTAAGAGGAGCAGGAAAAAGCAAAAAATTTCAGAATTGCACCTTGCAATGCGGAGAAATTACTGTTTGTGCATTTACAATATTCATTGATTTTTGCCATTGAAAAACGTCCAGAAATGATTGAAGCTACTGACTGAATGAAAGGAGCTGGCATCTCACTCTCTTTGAATCTTCTTTATCATGCTAAGAGGAGCAGGAAAAAGCAAAAAATTTCAGAATTGCACCTTGCAATGCGGAGAAATTACTGTTTGTGCATTTACAATATTCATTGATTTTTGCCATTGAAAAACATCATGTTATTCATATACCAGAAATGTTTGAAGCTACTGACTGAATGAAAGGAGCTGGCATCTCACTCTCTTTGAATCTTCTTTATCATGCTAAGTGGAGCAGGAAAAAGCAAAAAATTTCAGAATTGCAACTTGCAATGCGGAGAAATTACTGTTTGTGCATTTACAATATTCATTGATTTTTGCCATTGAAAAACGTCCAGAAATGATTGAAGCTACTGACTGAATGAAAGGAGCTGGCATCTCACTCTCTTTGAATCTTCTTTATCATGCTAAGAGGAGCAGGTAAAAGCAAAAAATTTCAGAATTGCACCTTGCAATGCGGAGAAATTACTGTTTGTGCATTTACAATATTCATTGATTTTTGCCATTGAAAAACGTCCAGAAATGATTGAAGCTACTGACTGAATGAAAGGAGCTGGCATCTCACTCTCTTTGAATCTTCTTTATCATGCTAAGAGGAGCAGGAAAAAGCAAAAAATTTCAGAATTGCACCTTGCAATGCGGAGAAATTACTGTTTGTGCATTTACAATATTCATTGATTTTTACCATTGAAAAACGTCCAGAAATGATTGAGGCTACTGACTGAACGAAAGGAGCTGGCATCTCACTCTCTTTGAATCTTCTTTAACATGCTAAGAGGAGCAGGAAAAAGCAAAAAATTTCAGAATTGCACCTTGCAATGCGGAGAAATTACTGTTTGTGCATTTACAATATTCATTGATTTTTGCCATTGAAAAACATCATGTTATTCATATACCAGAAATGTTTGAAGCTACTGACTGAATGAAAGGAGCTGGCATCTCACTCTCTTTGAATCTTCTTTATCATGCTAAGAGGAGCAGGAAAAAACAAAAAATTTCAGAATTGCACCTTGCAATGCGGAGAAATTACTGTTTGTGCATTTACAATATTCATTGATTTTTGCCATTGAAAAACATCATGTTATTCATATACCAGAAATGTTTGAAGCTACTGACTGAATGAAAGGAGCTGGCATCTCACTCTCTTTGAATCTTCTTTATCATGCTAAGAGGAGCAGGAAAAAGCAAAAAATTTCAGAATTGCACCTTGCAATGCGGAGAAATTACAGTTTGTGCATTTACAATATTCATTGATTTTTGCCATTGAAAAACGTCCAGAAATGATTGAAGCTACTGACTGAATGAAAGGAGCTGGCATCTCACTCTCTTTGAATCTTCTTTATCATGCTAAGAGGAGCAGGAAAAAGCAAAAAATTTCAGAATTGCACCTTGCAATGCGGAGAAATTACTGTTTGTGCATTTACAATATTCATTGATTTTTGCCATTGAAAAATGTCCAGAAATGATTGAAGCTACTGACTGAATGAAAGGAGCTGGCATCTCACTCTCTTTGAATCTTCTTTATCATGCTAAGAGGAGCAGGAAAAAGCAAAAAATTTCAGAATTGCTCCTTGCAATGCGGAGAAATTACTGTTTGTGCATTTACAATATTCATTGATTTTTGCCATTGAAAAACATGTTATTCATATACCAGAAATGTTTGAAGCTACTGACTGAATGAAAGGAGCTGGCACCTCACTCTCTTTGAATCTTCTTTATCATGCTAAGAGGAGCAGGAAAAAGCAAAAAATTTCAGAATTGCACCTTGCAATGCGGAGAAATTACTGTTTGTGCATTTACAATATTCATTGATTTTTGCCATTGAAAAACGTCCAGAAATGATTGAAGCTACTGACTGAATGAAAGGAGCTGGCATCTCACTCTCTTTGAATCTTCTTTATCATGCTAAGAGGAGCAGGAAAAAGCAAAAAATTTCAGAATTGCACCTTGCAATGCGGAGAAATTACTGTTTGTGCATTTACAATATTCATTGATTTTTGCCATTGAAAAACGTTCAGAAATGATTGAAGCTACTGACTGAATGAAAGGAGCTGGCATCTCACTCTCTTTGAATCTTCTTTATCATGCTAAGAGGAGCAGGAAAAAGCAAAAAATTTCAGAATTGCGCCTTGCAATGCGGAGAAATTAGTGTTTGTGCATTTACAAAATTCATTGATTTTTGCCATTGAAAAACATCATGTTATTCATTTACCAGAAATGATTGAAGCTACTGACTGAATGAAAGGAGCTGGCATCTCACTCTCTTTGAAACTTCTTTATCATGCTAAGAGGAGCAGGAAAAAGCAAAAAATTTCAGAATTGCACCTTGCAATGCGGAGAAATTACTGTTTGTGCATTTACAATATTCATTGATTTTTGCCATTGAAAAACGTCCAGAAATGATTGAAGCTACTGACTGAATGAAAGGAGCTGGCATCTCACTCTCTTTGAATCTTCTTTATCATGCTAAGAGGAGCAGGAAAAAGCAAAAAATTTCAGAATTGCACCTTGCAATGCGGAGAAATTACTGTTTGTGCATTTACAATATTCATTGATTTTTACCATTGAAAAACGTCCAGAAATGATTGAAGCTACTGACTGAATGAAAGTAGCTGGCATCTCACTCTCTTTGAATCTTCTTTATCATGCTAAGAGGAGCAGGAAAAAGCAAAAAATTTCAGACTTGCACCTTGCAATGCGGAGAAATTACTGTTTGTGCATTTACAATATTCATTGATTTTTGCCATTGAAAAACATCATGTTATTCATATACCAGAAATGTTTGAAGCTACTGACTGAATGAAAGGAGCTGGCATCTCACTCTCTTTGAATCTTCTTTATCATGCTAAGAGGAGCAGGAAAAAGCAAAAAATTTCAGAATTGCACCTTGCAATGCGGAGAAATTACTGTTTGTGCATTTACAATATTCATTGATTTTTGCCATTGAAAAACGTCCAGAAATGATTGAAGCTACTGACTGAATGAAAGGAGCTGGCATCTCACTCTCTTTGAATCTTCTTTATCATGCTAAGAGGAGCAGGAAAAAGCAAAAAATTTCAGAATTGCACCTTACAATGCGGAGAAATTACAGTTTGTGCATTTACAATATTCATTGATTTTTGCCATTGAAAAACGTCCAGAAATGATTGAAGCTACTGACTGAATGAAAGGAGCTGGCATCTCACTCTCTTTGAATCTTCTTTATCATGCTAAGAGGAGCAGGAAAAAGCAAAAAATTTCAGAATTGCACCTTGCAATGCGGAGAAATTACTGTTTGTGCATTTACAATATTCATTGATTTTTGCCATTGAAAAACATCATGTTATTCATATACCAGAAATGTTTGAAGCTACTGACTGAATGAAAGGAGCTGGCATCTCACTCTCTTTGAATCTTCTTTATCATGCTAAGAGGAGCAGGAAAAAGCAAAAAATTTCAGAATTGCACCTTGCAATGCGGAGAAATTACTGTTTGTGCAATTACAATATTCATTGATTTTTGCCATTGAAAAACGTCCAGAAATGATTGAAGCTACTGACTGAATGAAAGGAGCTGGCATCTCACTCTCTATGAATCTTCTTTATCATGCTAAGAGGAGCAGGAAAAGCAAAAAATTTCAGAATTGCACCTTGCAATGCGAAGAAATTACAGTTTGTGCATTTACAATATTCATTGACTTTTGCCATTGAAAAACATCCAGAAATGATTGAAGCTACTGACTGAATGAAAGGAGCTGGCATCTCACTCTCTTTGAATCTTCTTTATCATGCTAAGAGGAGCAGGAAAAAGCAAAAAATTTCAGAATTGCACCTTGCAATGCGGAGAAATTACTGTTTGTGCATTTACAATATTCATTGATTTTTGCCATTGAAAAACGTCCAGAAATGATTGAAGCTACTGACTGAATGAAAGGAGCTGGCATCTCACTCTCTTTGAATCTTCTTTATCATGCTAAGAGGAG
This sequence comes from Phyllobates terribilis, assembly GCF_046119375.1. NCBI lineage: Eukaryota > Metazoa > Chordata > Amphibia > Anura > Dendrobatidae > Phyllobates > Phyllobates terribilis. Next base: position 145,997 of record NW_027364281.1, read on the forward strand.
CAGGAAAAAGCAAAAAATTTCAGACTTGCACCTTGCAATGCGGAGAAATTACTGTTTGTGCATTTACAATATTCATTGATTTTTGCCATTGAAAAACATCATGTTATTCATATACCAGAAATGTTTGAAGCTACTGACTGAATGAAAGGAGCTGGCATCTCACTCTCTTTGAATCTTCTTTATCATGCTAAGAGGAGCAGGAAAAAGCAAAAAATTTCAGAATTGCACCTTGCAATGCGGAGAAATTACAGTTTGTGCATTGACAATATTCATTGATTTTTGACATTGAAAAACGTCCAGAAATGATTGAAGCTACTGACTGAATGAAAGGAGCTGGCATCTCACTCTCTTTGAATCTTCTTTATCATGCTAAGAGGAGCAGGAAAAAGCAAAAAATTTCAGAATTGCACCTTGCAATGCGGAGAAATTACTGTTTGTGCATTTACAATATTCATTGATTTTTGCCATTGAAAAACGTCCAGAAATGATTGAAGCTACTGACTGAATGAAAGGAGCTGGCATCTCACTCTCTTTGAATCTTCTTTATCATGCTAAGAGGAGCAGGAAAAAGCAAAAAATTTCAGAATTGCTCCTTGCAATGCGGAGAAATTACTGTTTGTGCATTTACAATATTCATTGATTTTTGCCATTGAAAAACATGTTATTCATATACCAGAAATGTTTGAAGCTACTGACTGAATGAAAGGAGCTGGCACCTCACTCTCTTTGAATCTTCTTTATCATGCTAAGAGGAGCAGGAAAAAGCAAAAAATTTCAGAATTGCACCTTGCAATGCGGAGAAATTACTGTTTGTGCATTTACAATATTCATTGATTTTTGCCATTGAAAAACGTCCAGAAATGATTGAAGCTACTGACTGAATGAAAGGAGCTGGCATCTCACTCTCTTTGAATCTTCTTTATCATGCTAAGAGGAGCAGGAAAAAGCAAAAAATTTCAGAATTGCACCTTGCAATGCGGAGAAATTACTGTTTGTGCATTTACAATATTCATTGATTTTTGCCATTGAAAAACGTTCAGAAATGATTGAAGCTACTGACTGAATGAAAGGAGCTGGCATCTCACTCTCTTTGAATCTTCTTTATCATGCTAAGAGGAGCAGGAAAAAGCAAAAAATTTCAGAATTGCGCCTTGCAATGCGGAGAAATTAGTGTTTGTGCATTTACAAAATTCATTGATTTTTGCCATTGAAAAACATCATGTTATTCATTTACCAGAAATGATTGAAGCTACTGACTGAATGAAAGGAGCTGGCATCTCACTCTCTTTGAAACTTCTTTATCATGCTAAGAGGAGCAGGAAAAAGCAAAAAATTTCAGAATTGCACCTTGCAATGCGGAGAAATTACTGTTTGTGCATTTACAATATTCATTGATTTTTGCCATTGAAAAACGTCCAGAAATGATTGAAGCTACTGACTGAATGAAAGGAGCTGGCATCTCACTCTCTTTGAATCTTCTTTATCATGCTAAGAGGAGCAGGAAAAAGCAAAAAATTTCAGAATTGCACCTTGCAATGCGGAGAAATTACTGTTTGTGCATTTACAATATTCATTGATTTTTACCATTGAAAAACGTCCAGAAATGATTGAAGCTACTGACTGAATGAAAGTAGCTGGCATCTCACTCTCTTTGAATCTTCTTTATCATGCTAAGAGGAGCAGGAAAAAGCAAAAAATTTCAGACTTGCACCTTGCAATGCGGAGAAATTACTGTTTGTGCATTTACAATATTCATTGATTTTTGCCATTGAAAAACATCATGTTATTCATATACCAGAAATGTTTGAAGCTACTGACTGAATGAAAGGAGCTGGCATCTCACTCTCTTTGAATCTTCTTTATCATGCTAAGAGGAGCAGGAAAAAGCAAAAAATTTCAGAATTGCACCTTGCAATGCGGAGAAATTACTGTTTGTGCATTTACAATATTCATTGATTTTTGCCATTGAAAAACGTCCAGAAATGATTGAAGCTACTGACTGAATGAAAGGAGCTGGCATCTCACTCTCTATGAATCTTCTTTATCATGCTAAGAGGAGCAGGAAAAGCAAAAAATTTCAGAATTGCACCTTGCAATGCGAAGAAATTACAGTTTGTGCATTTACAATATTCATTGACTTTTGCCATTGAAAAACATCCAGAAATGATTGAAGCTACTGACTGAATGAAAGGAGCTGGCATCTCACTCTCTTTGAATCTTCTTTATCATGCCAAGAGGAGCAGGAAAAAGCAAAAAATTTCAGAATTGCACCTTGCAATGCGGAGAAATTACTGTTTGTGCATTTACAATATTCATTGATTTTTGCCATTGAAAAACGTCCAGAAATGATTGAAGCTAATGACTGAATGAAAGGAGCTGGCATCTCACTCTCTTTGAATCTTCTTTATCATGCTAAGAGGAGCAGGAAAAAGCAAAAAATTTCAGAATTGCGCCTTGCAATGCGGAGAAATTACTGTTTGTGCATTTACAAAATTCATTGATTTTTGCCATTGAAAAACATCATGGTATTCATTTACCAGAAATGATTGAAGCTACTGACTGAATGAAAGGAGCTGGCATCTCACTCTCTTTGAATATTCTTTATCATGCTAAGAGGAGCAGGAAAAAGCAAAACATTTCAGAATTGCACCTTGCAATGCGAAGAAATTACTGTTTGTGCATTTACAATATTCATTGATTTTTGCCATTGAAAAACGTCCAGAAATGATTGAAGCTACTGACTGAATGAAAGTAGCTGGCATCTCACTCTCTTTGAATCTTCTTTATCATGCTAAGAGGAGCAGGAAAAAGCAAAAAATTTCAGACTTGCACCTTGCAATGCGGAGAAATTACTGTTTGTGCATTTACAATATTCATTGATTTTTGCCATTGAAAAACATCATGTTATTCATATACCAGAAATGTTTGAAGCTACTGACTGAATGAAAGGAGCTGGCATCTCACTCTCTTTGAATCTTCTTTATCATGCTAAGAGGAGCAGGAAAAAGCAAAAAATTTCAGAATTGCACCTTGCAATGCGGAGAAATTACTGTTTGTGCATTTACAATATTCATTGATTTTTGCCATTGAAAAACGTCCAGAAATGATTGAAGCTACTGACTGAATGAAAGGAGCTGGCATCTCACTCTCTTTGAATCTTCTTTATCATGCTAAGAGGAGCAGGAAAAAGCAAAAAATTTCAGAATTGCACCTTACAATGCGGAGAAATTACAGTTTGTGCATTTACAATATTCATTGATTTTTGCCATTGAAAAACGTCTAGAAATGATTGAAGCTACTGACTGAATGAAAGGAGCTGACATCTCACTCTCTTTGAATCTTCTTTATCAAGTTAAGAGGAGCAGGAAAAAGCAAAAAATTTCAGAATTGCACCTTGCAATGCGGAGAAATTACTCTTTGTGCATTTACAATATTCATTGATTTTTGCCATTGAAAAACATGTTATTCATATACCAGAAATGTTTGAAGCTACTGACTGAATGAAAGGAGCTGGAACCTCACTCTCTTTGAATCTTCTTTATCATGCTAAGAGGAGCAGGAAAAAGCAAAAAATTTCAGAATTGCACCTTGCAATGCGGAGAAATTACTGTTTGTACATTTACAATATTCATTGATTTTTGCCATTGAAAAACGTCCAGAAATGATTGAAGCTACTGACTGAATGAAAGGAGCTGGCATCTCACTCACTTTGAATCTTCTTTATCATGCTAAGAGGAGCAGGAAAAAGCAAAAAATTTCAGAATTGCACCTTGCAATGCGGAGAAATTACTGTTTGTGCATTTACAAAATTCATTGATTTTTGCCATTGAAAAACATCATGTTATTCATTTACCAGAAATGATTGAAGCTACTGACTGAATGAAAGGAGCTGGCATCTCACTCTCTTTGAATCTTCTTTATCATGCTAAGAGGAGCAGGAAAAAGCAAAAAATTTCAGAATTGCACCTTGCAATGCGGAGAAATTACTGTTTGTGCATTTACAATATTCATTGATTTTTGCCATTGAAAAACGTCCAGAAATGATTGAAGCTACTGACTGAATGAAAGGAGCTGGCATCTCACTCTCTTTGAATCTTCTTTATCATGCTAAGAGGAGCAGGAAAAAGCAAAAAATTTCAGAATTGCACCTTGCAATGCGGAGAAATTACTGTTTGTGCATTTACAATATTCATTGATTTTTGCCATTGAAAAACATCATGTTATTCATATACCAGAAATGTTTGAAGCTACTGACTGAATGAAAGGAGCTGGCATCTCACTCTCTTTGAATCTTCTTTATCATGCTAAGAGGAGCAGGAAAAAGCAAAAAATTTCAGAATTGCACCTTGCAATGCGGAGAAATTACTGTTTGTGCAATTACAATATTCATTGATTTTTGCCATTGAAAAACGTCCAGAAATGATTGAAGCTACTGACTGAATGAAAGGAGCTGGCATCTCACTCTCTATGAATCTTCTTTATCATGCTAAGAGGAGCAGGAAAAGCAAAAAATTTCAGAATTGCACCTTGCAATGCGAAGAAATTACAGTTTGTGCATTTACAATATTCATTGACTTTTGCCATTGAAAAACATCCAGAAATGATTGAAGCTACTGACTGAATGAAAGGAGCTGGCATCTCACTCTCTTTGAATCTTCTTTATCATGCTAAGAGGAGCAGGAAAAAGCAAAAAATTTCAGAATTGCACCTTGCAATGCGGAGAAATTACTGTTTGTGCATTTACAATATTCATTGATTTTTGCCATTGAAAAACGTCCAGAAATGATTGAAGCTACTGACTGAATGAAAGGAGCTGGCATCTCACTCTCTTTGAATCTTCTTTATCATGCTAAGAGGAGCAGGAAAAAGCAAAAAATTTCAGACTTGCACCTTGCAATGCGGAGAAATTACTGTTTGTGCATTTACAATATTCATTGATTTTTGCCATTGAAAAACATCATGTTATTCATATACCAGAAATGTTTGAAGCTACTGACTGAATGAAAGGAGCTGGCATCTCACTCTCTTTGAATCTTCTTTATCATGCTAAGAGGAGCAGGAAAAAGCAAAAAATTTCAGAATTGCACCTTGCAATGCGGAGAAATTACTGTTTGTGCATTTACAATATTCATTGATTTTTGCCATTGAAAAACGTCCAGAAATGATTGAAGCTACTGACTGAATGAAAGGAGCTGGCATCTCACTCTCTTTGAATCTTCTTTATCATGCTAAGAGGAGCAGGAAAAAGCAAAAAATTTCAGAATTGCACCTTACAATGCGGAGAAATTACAGTTTGTGCATTTACAATATTCATTGATTTTTGCCATTGAAAAACGTCTAGAAATGATTGAAGCTACTGACTGAATGAAAGGAGCTGGCATCTCACTCTCTTTGAATCTTCTTTATCAAGTTAAGAGGAGCAGGAAAAAGCAAAAAATTTCAGAATTGCACCTTGCAATGCGGAGAAATTACTCTTTGTGCATTTACAATATTCATTGATTTTTGCCATTGAAAAACATGTTATTCATATACCAGAAATGTTTGAAGCTACTGACTGAATGAAAGGAGCTGGAACCTCACTCTCTTTGAATCTTCTTTATCATGCTAAGAGGAGCAGGAAAAAGCAAAAAATTTCAGAATTGCACCTTGCAATGCGGAGAAATTACTGTTTGTACATTTACAATATTCATTGATTTTTGCCATTGAAAAACGTCCAGAAATGATTGAAGCTACTGACTGAATGAAAGGAGCTGGCATCTCACTCACTTTGAATCTTCTTTATCATGCTAAGAGGAGCAGGAAAAAGCAAAAAATTTCAGAATTGCACCTTGCAATGCGGAGAAATTACTGTTTGTGCATTTACAAAATTCATTGATTTTTGCCATTGAAAAACATCATGTTATTCATTTACCAGAAATGATTGAAGCTACTGACTGAATGAAAGGAGCTGGCATCTCACTCTCTTTGAATCTTCTTTATCATGCTAAGAGGAGCAGGAAAAAGCAAAAAATTTCAGAATTGCACCTTGCAATGCGGAGAAATTACTGTTTGTGCATTTACAATATTCATTGATTTTTGCCATTGAAAAACGTCCAGAAATGATTGAAGCTACTGACTGAATGAAAGGAGCTGGCATCTCACTCTCTTTGAATCTTCTTTATCATGCTAAGAGGAGCAGGAAAAAGCAAAAAATTTCAGAATTGCACCTTGCAATGCGGAGAAATTACTGTTTGTGCATTTACAATATTCATTGATTTTTGCCATTGAAAAACATCATGTTATTCATATACCAGAAATGTTTGAAGCTACTGACTGAATGAAAGGAGCTGGCATCTCACTCTCTTTGAATCTTCTTTATCATGCTAAGAGGAGCAGGAAAAAGCAAAAAATTTCAGAATTGCACCTTGCAATGCGGAGAAATTACTGTTTGTGCAATTACAATATTCATTGATTTTTGCCATTGAAAAACGTCCAGAAATGATTGAAGCTACTGACTGAATGAAAGGAGCTGGCATCTCACTCTCTATGAATCTTCTTTATCATGCTAAGAGGAGCAGGAAAAGCAAAAAATTTCAGAATTGCACCTTGCAATGCGAAGAAATTACAGTTTGTGCATTTACAATATTCATTGACTTTTGCCATTGAAAAACATCCAGAAATGATTGAAGCTACTGACTGAATGAAAGGAGCTGGCATCTCACTCTCTTTGAATCTTCTTTATCATGCTAAGAGGAGCAGGAAAAAGCAAAAAATTTCAGAATTGCACCTTGCAATGCGGAGAAATTACTGTTTGTGCATTTACAATATTCATTGATTTTTGCCATTGAAAAACGTCCAGAAATGATTGAAGCTACTGACTGAATGAAAGGAGCTGGCATCTCACTCTCTTTGAATCTTCTTTATCATGCTAAGAGGAGCAGGAAAAAGCAAAAAATTTCAGAATTGCGCCTTGCAATGCGGAGAAATTACTGTTTGTGCATTTACAAAATTCATTGATTTTTGCCATTGAAAAACATCATGGTATTCATTTACCAGAAATGATTGAAGCTACTGACTGAATGAAAGGAGCTGGCATCTCACTCTCTTTGAATATTCTTTATCATGCTAAGAGGAGCAGGAAAAAGCAAAACATTTCAGAATTGCACCTTGCAATGCGAAGAAATTACAGTTTGTGCATTTACAATATTCATTGATTTTTGCCATTGAAAAACGTCTAGAAATGATTGAAGCTACTGACTGAATGAAAGGAGCTGGCATCTCACTCTCTTTGAATCTTCTTTATCAAGTTAAGAGGAGCAGGAAAAAGCAAAAAATTTCAGAATTGCACCTTGCAATGCGGAGAAATTACTCTTTGTGCATTTACAATATTCATTGATTTTTGCCATTGAAAAACATGTTATTCATATACCAGAAATGTTTGAAGCTACTGACTGAATGAAAGGAGCTGGAACCTCACTCTCTTTGAATCTTCTTTATCATGCTAAGAGGAGCAGGAAAAAGCAAAAAATTTCAGAATTGCACCTTGCAATGCGGAGAAATTACTGTTTGTACATTTACAATATTCATTGATTTTTGCCATTGAAAAACGTCCAGAAATGATTGAAGCTACTGACTGAATGAAAGGAGCTGGCATCTCACTCACTTTGAATCTTCTTTATCATGCTAAGAGGAGCAGGAAAAAGCAAAAAATTTCAGAATTGCACCTTGCAATGCGGAGAAATTACTGTTTGTGCATTTACAAAATTCATTGATTTTTGCCATTGAAAAACATCATGTTATTCATTTACCAGAAATGATTGAAGCTACTGACTGAATGAAAGGAGCTGGCATCTCACTCTCTTTGAATCTTCTTTATCATGCTAAGAGGAGCAGGAAAAAGCAAAAAATTTCAGAATTGCACCTTGCAATGCGGAGAAATTACTGTTTGTGCATTTACAATATTCATTGATTTTTGCCATTGAAAAACGTCCAGAAATGATTGAAGCTACTGACTGAATGAAAGGAGCTGGCATCTCACTCTCTTTGAATCTTCTTTATCATGCTAAGAGGAGCGGGAAAAAGCAAAAAATTTCAGAATTGCACCTTGCAATGCGGAGAAATTACTGTTTGTGCATTTACAATATTCATTGATTTTTACCATTGAAAAACGTCCAGAAATGATTGAAGCTACTGACTGAATGAAAGTAGCTGGCATCTCACTCTCTTTGAATCTTCTTTATCATGCTAAGAGGAGCAGGAAAAAGCAAAAAATTTCAGACTTGCACCTTGCAATGCGGAGAAATTACTGTTTGTGCATTTACAATATTCATTGATTTTTGCCATTGAAAAACATCATGTTATTCATATACCAGAAATGTTTGAAGCTACTGACTGAATGAAAGGAGCTGGCATCTCACTCTCTTTGAATCTTCTTTATCATGCTAAGAGGAGCAGGAAAAAGCAAAAAATTTCAGAATTGCACCTTGCAATGCGGAGAAATTACTGTTTGTGCATTTACAATATTCATTGATTTTTGCCATTGAAAAACATCATGTTATTCATATACCAGAAATGTTTGAAGCTACTGACTGAATGAAAGGAGCTGGCATCTCACTCTCTTTGAATCTTCTTTATCATGCTAAGAGGAGCAGGAAAAAGCAAAAAATTTCAGAATTGCACCTTGCAATGCGGAGAAATTACTGTTTGTGCATTTACAATATTCATTGATTTTTGCCATTGAAAAACGTCCAGAAATGATTGAAGCTACTGACTGAATGAAAGGAGCTGGCATCTCACTCTCTTTGAATCTTCTTTATCATGCTAAGAGGAGCAGGAAAAAGCAAAAAATTTCAGAATTGCACCTTACAATGCGGAGAAATTACAGTTTGTGCATTTACAATATTCATTGATTTTTGCCATTGAAAAACGTCCAGAAATGATTGAAGCTACTGACTGAATGAAAGGAGCTGGCATCTCACTCTCTTTGAATCTTCTTTATCATGCTAAGAGGAGCAGGAAAAAGCAAAAAATTTCAGAATTGCACCTTACAATGCGGAGAAATTACAGTTTGTGCATTTACAATATTCATTGATTTTTGCCATTGAAAAACGTCCAGAAATGATTGAAGCTACTGACTGAATGAAAGGAGCTGGCATCTCACTCTCTTTGAATCTTCTTTATCATGCTAAGAGGAGCAGGAAAAAGCAAAAAATTTCAGAATTGCACCTTGCAATGCGGAGAAATTACTGTTTGTGCATTTACAATATTCATTGATTTTTGCCATTGAAAAACGTCCAGAAATGATTGAAGCTACTGACTGAATGAAAGGAGCTGGCATCTCACTCTCTTTGAATTTTCTTTATCATGCTAAGAGGAGCAGGAAAAAGCAAAAAATTTCAGATTTGCACCTTGCAATGCGGAGAAATTACTGTTTGTGCATTTACAATATTCATTGATTTTTGCCATTGAAAAACATGTTATTCATATACCAGAAATGTTTGAAGCTACTGACTGAATGAAAGGAGCTGGCACCTCACTCTCTTTGAATCTTCTTTATCATGCTAAGAGGAGCAGGATAAAGCAAAAAATTTCAGAATTGCACCTTGCAATGCGGAGAAATTACTGTTTGTGCATTTACAATATTCATTGATTTTTGCCATTGAAAAACGTCCAGAAATGATTGAAGCTACTGACTGAATGAAAGGAGCTGGCATCTCACTCTCTTTGAATCTTCTTTATCATGCTAAGAGGAGCTGGAAAAAGCAAAAAATTTCAGAATTGCACCTTGCAATGCGGAGAAATTACTGTTTGTGCATTTACAATATTCATTAATTTTTGCCATTGAAAAACATCATGTTATTCATATACCAGAAATGTTTGAAGCTACTGACTGAATGAAAGGAGCTGGCATCTCACTCTCTTTGAATCTTCTTTATCATGCTAAGAGGAGCAGGAAAAAGCAAAAAATTTCAGAATTGCACCTTGCAATGCGGAGAAATTACTGTTTGTGCATTTACAATATTCATTGATTTTTGCCATTGAAAAACGTCCAGAAATGATTGAAGCTACTGACTGAATGAAAGGAGCTGGCATCTCACTCTCTTTGAATCTTCTTTATCATGCTAAGAGGAGCAGGAAAAAGCAAAAAATTTCAGAATTGCACCTTGCAATGCGGAGAAATTACAGTTTGTGCATTTACAATATTCATTGATTTTTGCTATTGAAAAACGTCCAGAAATGATTGAAGCTACTGACTGAATGAAAGGAGCTGGCATCTCACTCTCTTTGAATCTTCTTTATCATGCTAAGAGGAGCAGGAAAAAGCAAAAAATTTCAGAATTGCTCCTTGCAATGCGGAGAAATTACTGTTTGTGCATTTACAATATTCATTGATTTTTGCCATTGAAAAACATGTTATTCATATACCAGAAATGTTTGAAGCTACTGACTGAATGAAAGGAGCTGGCACCTCACTCTCTTTGAATCTTCTTTATCATGCTAAGAGGAGCAGGAAAAAGCAAAAAATTTCAGAATTGCACCTTGCAATGCGGAGAAATTACTGTTTGTGCATTTACAATATTCATTGATTTTTGCCATTGAAAAACGTCCAGAAATGATTGAAGCTACTGACTGAATGAAAGGAGCTGGCATCTCACTCTCTTTGAATCTTCTTTATCATGCTAAGAGGAGCAGGAAAAAGCAAAAAATTTCAGAATTGCACCTTGCAATGCGGAGAAATTACTGTTTGTGCATTTACAATATTCATTGATTTTTGCCATTGAAAAACATCATGTTATTCATATACCAGAAATGATTGAAGCTACTGACTGAATGAAAGGAGCTGGCATCTCACTCTCTTTGAATCTTCTTTATCATGCTAAGAGGAGCAGGAAAATGTAAAAAATTTCAGAATTGCACCTTGCAATGCGGAGAAATTACTGTTTGTGCATTTACAATATTCAATGATTTTTGCCATTGAAAAACGTCCAGAAATGATTGAAGCTACTGACTGAACGAAAGGAGCTGGCATCTCACTCTCTTTGAATCTTCTTTATCATGCTAAGAGGAGCAGGAAAAAGCAAAAAATTTCAGAATTGCACCTTGCAATGCGGAGAAATTACTGTTTGTGCATTTACAATATTCATTGATTTTTGCCATTGAAAAACATCATGTTATTCATATACCAGAAATGTTTGAAGCTACTGACTGAATGAAAGGAGCTGGCATCTCACTCTCTTTGAATCTTCTTTATCATGCTAAGAGGAGCAGGAAAAAGCAAAAAATTTCAGAATTGCACCTTACAATGCGGAGAAATTACAGTTTGTGCATTTACAATATTCATTGATTTTTGCCATTGAAAAACGTCCAGAAATGATTGAAGCTACTGACTGAATGAAAGGAGCTGGCATCTCACTCTCTTTGAATCTTCTTTATCATGCTAAGAGGAGCAGGAAAAAGCAAAAAATTTCAGAATTGCACCTTGCAATGCGGAGAAATTACTGTTTGTGCATTTACAATATTCATTGATTTTTGCCATTGAAAAACATCATGTTATTCATATACCAGAAATGTTTGAAGCTACTGATTGAATGAAAGGAGCTGGCATCTCACTCTCTTTGAATCTTCTTTATCATGCTAAGAGGAGCAGGAAAAAGCAAAAAATTTCAGAATTGCACCTTGCAATGCGGAGAAATTACTGTTTGTGCATTTACAATATTCATTGATTTTTGCCATTGAAAAACGTCCAGAAATGATTGAAGCTACTGACTGAATGAAAAGAGCTGGCATCTCACTCTCTTTGAATCTTCTTTATCATGCTAAGAGGAGCAGGAAAAAGCAAAAAATTTCAGAATTGCACCTTGCAATGCGGAGAAATTACAGTTTGTGCATTTACAATATTCATTGATTTTTGCCATTGAAAAACGTCCAGAAATGATTGAAGCTACTGACTGAATGAAAGGAGCTGGCATCTCACTCTCTTTGAATCTTCTTTATCAAGCTAACAGGAGCAGGAAAAAGCAAAAAATTTCAGAATTGCTCCTTGCAATGCGGAGAAATTACTGTTTGTGCATTTACAATATTCATAGATTTTTGCCATTGAAAAACATGTTATTCATATACCAGAAATGTTTGAAGCTACTGACTGAATGAAAGGAGCTGGCACCTCACTCTCTTTGAATCTTCTTTATCATGCTAAGAGGAGCAGGAAAAAGCAAAAATTTCAGAATTGCACCTTGCAATGCGGAGAAATTACTGTTTGTGCATTTACAATATTCATTGATTTTTGCCATTGAAAAACGTCCAGAAATGATTGAAGCTACTGACTGAATGAAAGGAGCTGGCATCTCACTCTCTTTGAATCTTCTTTATCATGCTAAGAGGAGCAGGAAAAAGCAAAAAATTTCAGAATTGCACCTTGCAATGCGGAGAAATTACTGTTTGTGCATTTACAATATTCATTGATTTTTGCCATTGAAAAACGTCCAGAAATGATTGAAGCTACTGACTGAATGAAAGGAGCTGGCATCTCACTCTCTTTGAATCTTCTTTATCATGCTAAGAGGAGCAGGAAAAAGCAAAAAATTTCAGAATTGCACCTTGCAATGAAGGGAAATAACTGTTTGTGCATTTACAATATTCATTGATTTTTGCCATTGAAAAACGTTATTCATATACCAGAAATGTTTGAAGCTACTGACTGAATGAAAGGAGCTGGCATCTCACTCTCTTTGAATCTTCTTTATCATGCTAAGAGGAGCAGGAATAAGCAAAAAATTTCAGAATTGCACCTTGCAATGCGGAAAAATTACTGTTTGTGCATTTACAATATTCATTGATTTTTGCCATTGAAAAACGTCCAGAAATGATTGAAGCTACTGACTGAATGAAAGGAGCTGGCATCTCACTCTCTTTGAATCTTCTTTATCATGCTAAGAGGAGCAGGAAAAAGCAAAAAATTTTTGAATTGCACCTTGCAATGCGGAGAAATTACTGTTTGTGCATTTACAATATTCATTGATTTTTGCCATTGAAAAACGTCCAGAAATGATTGAAGCTACTGACTGAATGAAAGGAGCTGGCATCTCACTCTCTTTGAATCTTCTTTATCATGCTAAGAGGAGCAGGAAAAAGCAAAAAATTTCAGAATTGCACCTTGCAATGCGGAGAAATTACTGTTTGTGCATTTACAATATTCATTGATTTTTGCCATTGAAAAACATCATGTTATTCATATACCAGAAATGTTTGAAGCTACTGATTGAATGAAAGGAGCTGGCATCTCACTCTCTTTGAATCTTCTTTATCATGCTAAGAGGAGCAGGAAAAAGCAAAAAATTTCAGAATTGCACCTTGCAATGCGGAGAAATTACTGTTTGTGCATTTACAATATTCATTGATTTTTGCCATTGAAAAACGTCCAGAAATGATTGAAGCTACTGACTGAATGAAAAGAGCTGGCATCTCACTCTCTTTGAATCTTCTTTATCATGCTAAGAGGAGCAGGAAAAAGCAAAAAATTTCAGAATTGCACCTTGCAATGCGGAGAAATTACAGTTTGTGCATTTACAATATTCATTGATTTTTGCCATTGAAAAACGTCCAGAAATGATTGAAGCTACTGACTGAATGAAAGGAGCTGGCATCTCACTCTCTTTGAATCTTCTTTATCATGCTAAGAGGAGCAGGAAAAAGCAAAAAATTTCAGAATTGCTCCTTGCAATGCGGAGAAATTACTGTTTGTGCATTTACAATATTCATTGATTTTTGCCATTGAAAAACATGTTATTCATATACCAGAAATGTTTGAAGCTACTGACTGAATGAAAGGAGCTGGCACCTCACTCTCTTTGAATCTTCTTTATCATGCTAAGAGGAGCAGGAAAAAGCAAAAATTTCAGAATTGCACCTTGCAATGCGGAGAAATTACTGTTTGTGCATTTACAATATTCATTGATTTTTGCCATTGAAAACCGTCCAGAAATGATTGAAGCTACTGACTGAATGAAAGGAGCTGGCATCTCACTCTCTTTGAATCTTCTTTATCATGCTAAGAGGAGCAGGAAAAAGCAAAAAATTTCAGAATTGCACCTTGCAATGCGGAGAAATTACTGTTTGTGCATTTACAATATTCATTGATTTTTGCCATTGAAAAACGTCCAGAAATGATTGAAGCTACTGACTGAATGAAAGGAGCTGGCATCTCACTCTCTTTGAATCTTCTTTATCATGCTAAGAGGAGCAGGAAAAAGCAAAAAATTTCAGAATTGCACCTTGCAATGCGGAGAAATTACTGTTTGTGCATTTACAATATTCATTGATTTTTGCCATTGAAAAACGTCCAGAAATGATTGAAGCTACTGACTGAATGAAAGGAGCTGGCATCTCACTCTCTTTGAATCTTCTTTATCATGCTAAGAGGAGCAGGAAAAAGCAAAAAATTTCAGAATTGCACCTTGCAATGCGGAGAAATAACTGTTTGTGCATTTACAATATTCATTGATTTTTGCCATTGAAAAACGTTATTCATATACCAGAAATGTTTGAAGCTACTGACTGAATGAAAGGAGCTGGCACCTCACTCTCTTTGAATCTTCTTTATCATGCTAAGAGGAGCAGGAATAAGCAAAAAATTTCAGAATTGCACCTTGCAATGCGGAAAAATTACTGTTTGTGCATTTACAATATTCATTGATTTTTGCCATTGAAAAACGTCCAGAAATGATTGAAGCTACTGACTGAATGAAAGGAGCTGGCATCTCACTCTCTTTGAATCTTCTTTATCATGCTAAGAGGAGCAGGAAAAAGCAAAAAATTTCAGAATTGCACCTTGCAATGCGGAGAAATTACTGTTTGTGCATTTACAATATTCATTGATTTTTGCCATTGAAAAACGTCCAGAAATGATTGAAGCTACTGACTGATTGAAAGGAGCTGGCATCTCACTCTCTTTGAATCTTCTTTATCATGCTAAGAGGAGCAGGAAAAAGCAAAAAATTTCAGAATTGCGCCTTGCAATGGGGAGAAATTACTGTTTGTGCATTTACAAAATTCATTGATTTTTGCCATTGAAAAACATCATGTTATTCATTTACCAGAAATGATTGAAGCTACTGACTGAATGTAAGGAGCTGGCATCTCACTCTCTTTGAATCTTCTTTATCATGCTAAGAGGAGCAGGAAAAAGCAAAAAATTTCAGAATTGCACCTTGCAATGCGGAGAAATTACTGTTTGTGCATTTACAATATTCGTTGATTTTTGCCATTGAAAAACGTCCAGAAATGATTGAAGCTACTGACTGAATGAAAGGAGCTGGCATCTCACTCTCTTTGAATCTTCTTTATCATGCTAAGAGGAGCAGGAAAAAGCAAAAAATTTCAGAATTGCACCTTGCAATGCGGAGAAATTACTGTTTGTGCATTTACAATATTCATTGATTTTTGCCATTGAAAAACATCATGTTATTCATATTCCAGAAATGATTGAAGCTACTGACTGAATGAAAGGAGCTGGCATCTCACTCTCTTTGAATCTTCTTTATCATGCTAAGAGGAGCAGGAAAAAGTAAAAAATTTCAGAATTGCACCTTGCAATGCGGAGAAATTACTGTTTGTGCATTTACAATATTCAATGATTTTTGCCATTGAAAAACGTCCAGAAATGATTGAAGCTACTGACTGAACGAAAGGAGCTGGCGTCTCACTCTCTTTGAATATTCTTTATCATGCTAAAAGGAGCAGGAAAAAGCAAAAAAATTCAGAATTGCACCTTGCAATGCGGAGAAATTACTGTTTGTGCATTTACAATATTCATTGATTTTTGCCATTGAAAAACATCATGTTATTCATATACCAGAAATGTTTGAAGCTACTGACTGAATGAAAGGAGCTGGCATCTCACTCTCTTTGAATCTTTTTTATCATGCTAAGAGGAGCAGGAAAAAGCAAAAAATTTCAGAATTGCACCTTGCAATGCGGAGAAATTACTGTTTGTGCATTTACAATATTCATTGATTTTTGCCATTGAAAAACGTCCAGAAATGATTGAAGCTACTGACTGAATGAAAGGAGCTGGCATCTCACTCTCTTTGAATCTTCTTTATCATGCTAAGAGGAGCAGGAAAAAGCAAAAAATTTCAGAATTGCACCTTGCAATGCGGAGAAATTACTGTTTGTGCATTTACAATATTCATTGATTTTTGCCATTGAAAAACGTCCAGAAATGATTGAAGCTACTGACTGAATGAAAGGAGCTGGCATCTCACTCTCTTTGAATCTTCTTTATCATGCTAAGAGGAGCAGGAAAAAGCAAAAAATTTCAGAATTGCACCTTGCAATGTGGAGAAATTACTGTTTGTGCATTTACAATATTCATTGATTTTTGCCTTTGAAAAACATCATGTTATTCATATACCAGAAATGATTGAAGCTACTGACTGAATGAAAGGAGCTGGCATCTCACTCTCTTTGAATCTTCTTTATCATGCTAAGAGGAGCAGGAAAAAGCAAAAAATTTCAGAATTGCACCTTGCAATGCGGAGAAATTACTGTTTGTGCATTTACAATATTCATTGATTTTTGCAATTGAAAAACGTCCAGAAATGATTGAAGCTACTGACTGAATGAAAGGAGCTGGCTTCTCACTCTCTTTGAATCTTCTTTATCATGCTAAGAGGAGCAGGAAAAAGCAAAAAATTTCAGAATTGCACCTTGCAATGCGGAGAAATTACTGTTTGTGCATTTACAATATTCATTGATTTTTGCCATTGAAAAACGTCCAGAAATGATTGAAGCTACTGACTGAATGAAAGGAGCTGGCATCTCACTCTCTTTGAATCTTGTTTATCATGCTAAGAGGAGCAGGAAAAAGCAAAAAATTTCAGAATTGCACCTTGCAATGCGGAGAAATTACTGTTTGTGCATTTAGAATATTCATTGATTTTTGCCATTGAAAAACGTCCAGAAATGATTGAAGCTACTGACTGAATGAAAGGAGCTGGCATCTCACTCTCTTTGAATCTTCTTTATCATGCTAAGAGGAGCAGGAAAAAGCAAAAAATCTCAGAATTGCACCTTGCAATGCGGAGAAATTACTGTTTGTGCATTTACAATATTCATTGATTTTTGCCATTGAAAAACATCATGTTATTCATATACCAGAAATGATTGAAGCTACTGACTGAATGAAAGGAGCTGGCATCTCACTCTCTTTGAATCTTCTTTATCATGCTAAGAGGAGCAGGAAAAAGTAAAAAATTTCAGAATTGCACCTTGCAATGCGGAGAAATTACTGTTTGTGCATTTACAATATTCAATGATTTTTGCCATTGAAAAACGTCCAGAAATGATTGAAGCTACTGACTGAATGAAAGGAGCTGGCATCTCACTCTCTTTGAATCTTCTTTATCATGCTAAGAGGAGCAGGATAAAGCAAAAAATTTCAGAATTGCACCTTGCAATGCGGAGAAATTACTGTTTGTGCATTTACAATATTCATTGATTTTTGCCATTGAAAAACATCATGTTATTCATATACCAGAAATGTTTGAAGCTACTGACTGAATGAAAGGAGCTGGCATCTCACTCTCCTTGAATCTTCTTTATCATGCTAAGAGGAGCAGGAAAAAGCAAAAAATTTCAGAATTGCACCTTGCAATGCGGAGAAATTACTGTTTGTGCATTTACAATATTCATTGATTTTTGCCATTGAAAAACATCATGTTATTCATATACCAGAAATGTTTGAAGCTACTGACTGAATGAAAGGAGCTGGCATCTCACTCTCTTTGAATCTTCTTTATCATGCTAAGAGGAGCAGGAAAAAGCAAAAAATTTCAGAATTGCACCTTGCAATGCGGAGAAATTACTGTTTGTGCATTTGCAATATTCATTGATTTTTGCCATTGAAAAACATCACGTTATTCATATACCAGAAATGATTGAAGCTACTGACTGAATGAAAGGAGCTGGCATCTCACTCTCTTTGAATCTTCTTTATCATGCTAAGAGGAGCAGGAAAAAGCAAAAAATTTCAGAGTTGCACCTTGCAATGCGGAGAAATTACTGTTTGTGCATTTACAATATTCATTGATTTTTGCAATTGAAAAACGTCCAGAAATGATTGAAGCTACTGACTGAATGAAAGGAGCTGGCATCTCACTCTCTTTGAATCTTCTTTATCATGCTAAGAGGAGCAGGAAAAAGCAAAAAATTTCAGAATTGCACCTTGCAATGCGGAGAAATTACTGTTTGTGCATTTACAATATTCATTGATTTTTGCCATTGAAAAACATCATGTTATTCATATACCAGGAATGTTTGAAGCTACTGACTGAATGAAAGGAGCTGGCATCTCACTCTCTTTGAATCTTCTTTATCATGCTAAGAGGAGCAGGAAAAAGCAAAAAATTTCAGAATTGCACCTTGCAATGCGGAGAAATTACTGTTTGTGCATTTACAATATTCATTGATTTTTGCCATTGAAAAACGTCCAGAAATGATTGAAGCTACTGACTGAATGAAAGGAGCTGGCATCTCACTCTCTTTTAATCTTGTTTATCATGCTAAGAGGAGCAGGAAAAAGCAAAAAATTTCAGAATTGCACCTTGCAATGCGGAGAAATTACTGTTTGTGCATTTACAATATTCATTGATTTTTGCCATTGAAAAACGTCCAGAAATGATTGAAGCTACTGACTGAATGAAAGGAGCTGGCATCTCACTCTCTTTGAATCTTCTTTATCATGCTAAGAGGAGCAGGAAAAAGCAAAAAATTTCAGAATTGCACCTTGCAATGCGGAGAAATTACTGTTTGTGCATTTACAATATTCATTGATTTTTGCCATTGAAAAACATCATGTTATTCATATACCAGAAATGATTGAAGCTACTGACTGAATGAAAGGAGCTGGCATCTCACTCTCTTTGAATCTTCTTTATCATGCTAAGAGGAGCAGGAAAAAGTAAAAAATTTCAGAATTGCACCTTGCAATGCGGAGAAATTACTGTTTGTGCATTTACAATATTCAATGATTTTTGCCATTGAAAAACGTCCAGAAATGATTGAAGCTACTGACTGAATGAAAGGAGCTGGCATCTCACTCTCTTTGAATCTTCTTTATCATGCTAAGAGGAGCAGGAAAAAGCAAAAAATTTCAGAATTGCACCTTGCAATGCGGAGAAATTACTGTTTGTGCATTTACAATATTCATTGATTTTTGCCATTGAAAAACATCATGTTATTCATTTACCAGAAATGATTGAAGCTACTGACTGAATGTAAGGAGCTGGCATCTCACTCTCTTTGAATCTTCTTTATCATGCTAAGAGGAGCAGGAAAAAGCAAAAAATTTCAGAATTGCACCTTGCAATGCGGAGAAATTACTGTTTGTGCATTTACAATATTCGTTGATTTTTGCCATTGAAAAACGTCCAGAAATGATTGAAGCTACTGACTGAATGAAAGGAGCTGGCATCTCACTCTCTTTGAATCTTCTTTATCATGCTAAGAGGAGCAGGAAAAAGCAAAAAATTTCAGAATTGCACCTTGCAATGCGGAGAAATTACTGTTTGTGCATTTACAATATTCATTGATTTTTGCCATTGAAAAACATCATGTTATTCATATACCAGAAATGATTGAAGCTACTGACTGAATGAAAGGAGCTGGCATCTCACTCTCTTTGAATCTTCTTTATCATGCTAAGAGGAGCAGGAAAAAGTAAAAAATTTCAGAATTGCACCTTGCAATGCGGAGAAATTACTGTTTGTGCATTTACAATATTCAATGATTTTTGCCATTGAAAAACGTCCAGAAATGATTGAAGCTACTGACTGAACGAAAGGAGCTGGCGTCTCACTCTCTTTGAATATTCTTTATCATGCTAAGAGGAGCAGGAAAAAGCAAAAAAATTCAGAATTGCACCTTGCAATGCGGAGAAATTACTGTTTGTGCATTTACAATATTCATTGATTTTTGCCATTGAAAAACGTCCAGAAATGATTGAAGCTACTGACTGAATGAAAGGAGCTGGCATCTCACTCTCTTTGAATCTTCTTTATCATGCTAAGAGGAGCAGGAAAAAGCAAAAAATTTCAGAATTGCACCTTGCAATGCGGAGAAATTACTGTTTGTGCATTTACAATATTCATTGATTTTTGCCATTGAAAAACGTCCAGAAATGATTGAAGCTACTGACTGAATGAAAGGAGCTGGCATCTCACTCTCTTTGAATCTTCTTTATCATGCTAAGAGGAGCAGGAAAAAGCAAAAAATTTCAGAATTGCACCTTGCAATGCGGAGAAATTACTGTTTGTGCATTTACAATATTCATTGATTTTTGCCTTTGAAAAACATCATGTTATTCATATACCAGAAATGAATGAAGCTACTGACTGAATGAAAGGAGCTGGCATCTCACTCTCTTTGAATCTTCTTTATCATGCTAAGAGGAGCAGGAAAAAGCAAAAAATTTCAGAATTGCACCTTGCAATGCGGAGAAATTACTGTTTGTGCATTTACAATATTCATTGATTTTTTCAATTGAAAAACGTCCAGAAATGATTGAAGCTACTGACTGAATGAAAGGAGCTGGCTTCTCACTCTCTTTGAATCTTCTTTATCATGCTAAGAGGAGCAGGAAAAAGCAAAAAATTTCAGAATTGCACCTTGCAATGCGGAGAAATTACTGTTTGTGCATTTACAATATTCATTGATTTTTGCCATTGAAAAACGTCCAGAAATGATTGAAGCTACTGACTGAATGAAAGGAGCTGGCATCTCACTCTCTTTGAATCTTGTTTATCATGCTAAGAGGAGCAGGAAAAAGCAAAAAATTTCAGAATTGCACCTTGCAATGCGGAGAAATTACTGTTTGTGCATTTAGAATATTCATTGATTTTTGCCATTGAAAAACGTCCAGAAATGATTGAAGCTACTGACTGAATGAAAGGAGCTGGCATCTCACTCTCTTTGAATCTTCTTTATCATGCTAAGAGGAGCAGGAAAAAGCAAAAAATCTCAGAATTGCACCTTGCAATGCGGAGAAATTACTGTTTGTGCATTTACAATATTCATTGATTTTTGCCATTGAAAAACATCATGTTATTCATATACCAGAAATGATTGAAGCTACTGACTGAATGAAAGGAGCTGGCATCTCACTCTCTTTGAATCTTCTTTATCATGCTAAGAGGAGCAGGAAAAAGTAAAAAATTTCAGAATTGCACCTTGCAATGCGGAGAAATTACTGTTTGTGCATTTACAATATTCAATGATTTTTGCCATTGAAAAACGTCCAGAAATGATTGAAGCTACTGACTGAATGAAAGGAGCTGGCATCTCACTCTCTTTGAATCTTCTTTATCATGCTAAGAGGAGCAGGATAAAGCAAAAAATTTCAGAATTGCACCTTGCAATGCGGAGAAATTACTGTTTGTGCATTTACAATATTCATTGATTTTTGCCATTGAAAAACATCATGTTATTCATATACCAGAAATGTTTGAAGCTACTGACTGAATGAAAGGAGCTGGCATCTCACTCTCTTTGAATCTTCTTTATCATGCTAAGAGGAGCAGGAAAAAGCAAAAAATTTCAGAATTGCACCTTGCAATGCGGAGAAATTACTGTTTGTGCATTTACAATATTCATTGATTTTTGCCATTGAAAAACATCACGTTATTCATATACCAGAAATGATTGAAGCTACTGACTGAATGAAAGGAGCTGGCATCTCACTCTCTTTGAATCTTCTTTATCATGCTAAGAGGAGCAGGAAAAAGCAAAAAATTTCAGAGTTGCACCTTGCAATGCGGAGAAATTACTGTTTGTGCATTTACAATATTCATTGATTTTTGCAATTGAAAAACGTCCAGAAATGATTGAAGCTACTGACTGAATGAAAGGAGCTGGCATCTCACTCTCTTTGAATCTTCTTTATCATGCTAAGAGGAGCAGGAAAAAGCAAAAAATTTCAGAATTGCACCTTGCAATGCGGAGAAATTACTGTTTGTGCATTTACAATATTCATTGATTTTTGCCATTGAAAAACATCATGTTATTCATATACCAGGAATGTTTGAAGCTACTGACTGAATGAAAGGAGCTGGCATCTCACTCTCTTTGAATCTTCTTTATCATGCTAAGAGGAGCAGGAAAAAGCAAAAAATTTCAGAATTGCACCTTGCAATGCGGAGAAATTACTGTTTGTGCATTTACAATATTCATTGATTTTTGCCATTGAAAAACGTCCAGAAATGATTGAAGCTACTGACTGAATGAAAGGAGCTGGCATCTCACTCTCTTTTAATCTTGTTTATCATGCTAAGAGGAGCAGGAAAAAGCAAAAAATTTCAGAATTGCACCTTGCAATGCGGAGAAATTACTGTTTGTGCATTTACAATATTCATTGATTTTTGCCATTGAAAAACGTCCAGAAATGATTGAAGCTACTGACTGAATGAAAGGAGCTGGCATCTCACTCTCTTTGAATCTTCTTTATCATGCTAAGAGGAGCAGGAAAAAGCAAAAAATTTCAGAATTGCACCTTGCAATGCGGAGAAATTACTGTTTGTGCATTTACAATATTCATTGATTTTTGCCATTGAAAAACATCATGTTATTCATATACCAGAAATGATTGAAGCTACTGACTGAATGAAAGGAGCTGGCATCTCACTCTCTTTGAATCTTCTTTATCATGCTAAGAGGAGCAGGAAAAAGTAAAAAATTTCAGAATTGCACCTTGCAATGCGGAGAAATTACTGTTTGTGCATTTACAATATTCAATGATTTTTGCCATTGAAAAACGTCCAGAAATGATTGAAGCTACTGACTGAATGAAAGGAGCTGGCATCTCACTCTCTTTGAATCTTCTTTATCATGCTAAGAGGAGCAGGAAAAAGCAAAAAATTTCAGAATTGCACCTTGCAATGCGGAGAAATTACTGTTTGTGCATTTACAATATTCATTGATTTTTGCCATTGAAAAACATCATGTTATTCATATACCAGAAATGATTGAAGCTACTGACTGAATGAAAGGAGCTGGCATCTCACTCTCTTTGAATCTTCTTTATCATGCTAAGAGGAGCAGGAAAAAGTAAAAAATTTCAGAATTGCACCTTGCAATGCGGAGAAATTACTGTTTGTGCATTTACAATATTCAATGATTTTTGCCTTTGAAAAACGTCCAGAAATGATTGAAGCTACTGACTGAACGAAAGGAGCTGGCATCTCACTCTCTTTGAATCTTCTTTATCATGCTAAGAGGAGCAGGAAAAAGCAAAAAATTTCAGAATTGCACCTTGCAATGCGGAGAAATTACTGTTTGTGCATTTACAATATTCATTGATTTTTGCCATTGAAAAACATCATGTTATTCATATACCAGAAATGATTGATGCTACTGACTGAATGAAAGGAGCTGGCATCTCACTCTCTTTGAATCTTCTTTATCATGCTAAGAGGAGCAGGAAAAAGCAAAAAATTTCAGAATTGCACCTTGCAATGCGGAGAAATTACTGTTTGTGCATTTACAATATTCATTGATTTTTGCCATTGAAAAACATCATGTTATTCATATACCAGAAATGTTTGAAGCTACTGACTGAATGAAAGGAGCTGGCATCTCACTCTCTTTGAATCTTCTTTATCATGCTAAGAGGAGCAGGAAAAAGCAAAAAATTTCAGAATTGCACCTTGCAATGCGGAGAAATTACTGTTTGTGCATTTACAATATTCATTGATTTTTGCAATTGAAAAACGTCCAGAAATGATTGAAGCTACTGACTGAATGAAAGGAGCTGGCATCTCACTCTCTTTGAATCTTCTTTATCATGCTAAGAGGAGCAGGAAAAAGCAAAAAATTTCAGAATTGCACCTTGCAATGCGGAGAAATTACTGTTTGTGCATTTACAATATTCATTGATTTTTGCCATTGAAAAACATTATGTTATTCATATACCAGGAATGTTTGAAGCTACTGACTGAATGAAAGGAGCTGGCATCTCACTCTCTTTGAATCTTCTTTATCATGCTAAGAGGAGCAGGAAAAAGTAAAAAATTTCAGAATTGCACCTTGCAATGCGGAGAAATTACTGTTTGTGCATTTACAATATTCATTGATTTTTGCCATTGAAAAACGTCCAGAAATGATTGAAGCTACTGACTGAATGAAAGGAGCTGGCATCTCACTCTCTTTGAATCTTGTTTATCATGCTAAGAGGAGCAGGAAAAAGCAAAAAATTTCAGAATTGCACCTTGCAATGCGAAGAAATTACTGTTTGTGCATTTACAATATTCATTGATGTTTGCCATTGAAAAACGTCCAGAAATGATTGAAGCTACTGACTGAATGAAAGGAGCTGGCATCTCACTTTCTTTGAATCTTCTTTATTATGCTAAGAGGAGCAGGAAAAAGCAAAAAATTTCAGAATTGCACCTTGCAATGCGGAGAAATTACTGTTTGTGCATTTACAATATTCATTGATTTTTGCCATTGAAAAACATCATGTTATTCATATACCAGAAATGATTGAAGCTACTGACTGAATGAAAGGAGCTGGCATCTCACTCTCTTTGAATCTTCTTTATCATGCTAAGAGGAGCAGGAAAAAGTAAAAAATTTCAGAATTGCA
The DNA here is from genome assembly GCF_046119375.1 of Phyllobates terribilis. Lineage (NCBI taxonomy): Eukaryota > Metazoa > Chordata > Amphibia > Anura > Dendrobatidae > Phyllobates > Phyllobates terribilis. The sequence goes on from NW_027364281.1 coordinate 170,610, forward strand.
CCTTGCAATGCGGAGAAATTACTGTTTGTGCATTTACAATATTCAATGATTTTTGCCATTGAAAAACGTCCAGAAATGATTGAAGCTACTGACTGAATGAAAGGAGCTGGCATCTCACTCTCTGTGAATCTTCTTTATCATGCTAAGAGAAGCAGGAAAAAGCAAAAAACTTCAGAATTGCACCTTGCAATGCGGAGAAATTACTGTTTGTGCATTTACAATATTCATTGATTTTTGCCATTGAAAAACATCATGTTATTCATATACCAGAAATGATTGAAGCTACTGACTGAATGAAAGGAGCTGGCATCTCACTCTCTTTGAATCTTCTTTATCATGCTAAGAGGAGCAGGAAAAAGTAAAAAATTTCAGAATTGCACCTTGCAATGCGGAGAAATTACTGTTTGTGCATTTACAATATTCAATGATTTTTGCCTTTGAAAAACGTCCAGAAATGATTGAAGCTACTGACTGAACGAAAGGAGCTGGCATCTCACTCTCTTTGAATCTTCTTTATCATGCTAAGAGGAGCAGGAAAAAGCAAAAAATTTCAGAATTGCACCTTGCAATGCGGAGAAATTACTGTTTGTGCATTTACAATATTCATTGATTTTTGCCATTGAAAAACATCATGTTATTCATATACCAGAAATGTTTGAAGCTACTGACTGAATGAAAGGAGCTGGCATCTCACTCTCTTTGAATCTTCTTTATCATGCTAAGAGGAGCAGGAAAAAGTAAAAAATTTCAGAATTGCACCTTGCAATGCGGAGAAATTACTGTTTGTGCATTTACAATATTCATTGATTTTTGCCAGTGAAAAACGTCCAGAAATGATTGAAGCTACTGACTGAATGAAAGGAGCTGGCATCTCACTCTCTTTGAATCTTGTTTATCATGCTAAGAGGAGCAGGAAAAAGCAAAAAATTTCAGAATTGCACCTTGCAATGCGAAGAAATTACTGTTTGTGCATTTACAATATTCATTGATGTTTGCCATTGAAAAACGTCCAGAAATGATTGAAGCTACTGACTGAATGAAAGGAGCTGGCATCTCACTTTCTTTGAATCTTCTTTATTATGCTAAGAGGAGCAGGAAAAAGCAAAAAATTTCAGAATTGCACCTTGCAATGCGGAGAAATTACTGTTTGTGCATTTACAATATTCATTGATTTTTGCCATTGAAAAACATCATGTTATTCATATACCAGAAATGATTGAAGCTACTGACTGAATGAAAGGAGCTGGCATCTCACTCTCTTTGAATCTTCTTTATCATGCTAAGAGGAGCAGGAAAAAGTAAAAAATTTCAGAATTGCACCTTGCAATGCGGAGAAATTACTGTTTGTGCATTTACAATATTCAATGATTTTTGCCATTGAAAAACGTCCAGAAATGATTGAAGCTACTGACTGAATGAAAGGAGCTGGCATCTCACTCTCTGTGAATCTTCTTTATCATGCTAAGAGGAGCAGGAAAAAGCAAAAAACTTCAGAATTGCACCTTGCAATGCGGAGAAATTACTGTTTGTGCATTTACAATATTCATTGATTTTTGCCATTGAAAAACATCATGTTATTCATATACCAGAAATGATTGAAGCTACTGACTGAATGAAAGGAGCTGGCATCTCACTCTCTTTGAATCTTCTTTATCATGCTAAGAGGAGCAGGAAAAAGTAAAAAATTTCAGAATTGCACCTTGCAATGCGGAGAAATTACTGTTTGTGCATTTACAATATTCAATGATTTTTGCCTTTGAAAAACGTCCAGAAATGATTGAAGCTACTGACTGAACGAAAGGAGCTGGCATCTCACTCTCTTTGAATCTTCTTTATCATGCTAAGAGGAGCAGGAAAAAGCAAAAAATTTCAGAATTGCACCTTGCAATGCGGAGAAATTACTGTTTGTGCATTTACAATATTCATTGATTTTTGCCATTGAAAAACATCATGTTATTCATATACTAGAAATGTTTGAAGCTACTGACTGAATGAAAGGAGCTGGCATCTCACTCTCTTTGAATCTTCTTTATCATGCTAAGAGGAGCAGGAAAAAGCAAAAAATTTCAGAATTGCACCTTGCAATGCGGAGAAATTACTGTTTGTGCATTTACAATATTCATTGATTTTTGCCATTGAAAAACGTCCAGAAATGATTGAAGCTACTGACTGAATGAAAGCAGCTGGCATCTCACTCTGAATTTTCTTTATCATGCTAAGAGGAGCAGGAAAAAGCAAAAAATTTCAGAATTGCACCTTGCAATGCGGAGAAATTACTGTTTGTGCATTTACAATATTCATTGATGTTTGCCATTGAAAAACGTCCAGAAATGATTGAAGCTACTGACTGAATGAAAGGAGCTGGCATCTCACTTTCTTTGAATCTTCTTTATTATGCTAAGAGGAGCAGGAAAAAGCAAAAAATTTCAGAATTGCACCTTGCAATGCGGAGAAATTACTGTTTGTGCATTTACAATATTCATTGATTTTTGCCATTGAAAAACATCATGTTATTCATATACCAGAAATGATTGAAGCTACTGACTGAATGAAAGGAGCTGGCATCTCACTCTCTTTGAATCTTCTTTATCATGCTAAGAGGAGCAGGAAAAAGTAAAAAATTTCAGAATTGCACCTTGCAATGCGGAGAAATTACTGTTTGTGCATTTACAATATTCAATGATTTTTGCCATTGAAAAACGTCCAGAAATGATTGAAGCTACTGACTGAATGAAAGGAGCTGGCATCTCACTCTCTGTGAATCTTCTTTATCATGCTAAGAGGAGCAGGAAAAAGCAAAAAACTTCAGAATTGCACCTTGCAATGCGGAGAAATTACTGTTTGTGCATTTACAATATTCATTGATTTTTGCCATTGAAAAACATCATGTTATTCATATACCAGAAATGATTGAAGCTACTGACTGAATGAAAGGAGCTGGCATCTCACTCTCTTTGAATCTTCTTTATCATGCTAAGAGGAGCAGGAAAAAGTAAAAAATTTCAGAATTGCACCTTGCAATGCGGAGAAATTACTGTTTGTGCATTTACAATATTCAATGATTTTTGCCTTTGAAAAACGTCCAGAAATGATTGAAGCTACTGACTGAACGAAAGGAGCTGGCATCTCACTCTCTTTGAATCTTCTTTATCATGCTAAGAGGAGCAGGAAAAAGCAAAAAATTTCAGAATTGCACCTTGCAATGCGGAGAAATTACTGTTTGTGCATTTACAATATTCATTGATTTTTGCCATTGAAAAACATCATGTTATTCATATACTAGAAATGTTTGAAGCTACTGACTGAATGAAAGGAGCTGGCATCTCACTCTCTTTGAATCTTCTTTATCATGCTAAGAGGAGCAGGAAAAAGCAAAAAATTTCAGAATTGCACCTTGCAATGCGGAGAAATTACTGTTTGTGCATTTACAATATTCATTGATTTTTGCCATTGAAAAACGTCCAGAAATGATTGAAGCTACTGACTGAATGAAAGCAGCTGGCATCTCACTCTGAATTTTCTTTATCATGCTAAGAGGAGCAGGAAAAAGCAAAAAATTTCAGAATTGCACCTTGCAATGCGGAGAAATTACTGTTTGTGCATTTACAATATTCATTGATTTTTGCCATTGAAAAACGTCCAGAAATGATTGAAGCTACTGACTGAATGAAAGGAGCTGGCATCTCACTCTCTTTGAATCGTCTTTATCATGCTAAGAGGAGCAGGAAAAAGCAAAAAATTTCAGAATTGCACCTTGCAATGCGGAGAAATTACTGTTTGTGCATTTACAATATTCATTGATTTTTGCCATTGAAAAACATCATGTTATTCATATACCAGAAATGTTTGAAGCTACTGACTGAATGAAAGGAGCTGGCATCTCACTCTCTTTGAATCTTCTTTATCATGCTAAGAGGAGCAGGAAAAAGCAAAAAATTTCAGAATTGCACCTTGCAATGCGGAGAAATTACTGTTTGTGCATTTACAATATTCATTGATTTTTGCCATTGAAAAACATCATGTTATTCATATACCAGAAATGTTTGAAGCTGCTGACTGAATGAAAGGAGCTGGCATCTCACTCTCTTTGAATCTTCTTTATCATGCTTGGATTAGCAGGAAAAAGCAAAAAATTTCAGAATTGCACCTTGCAATGTGGAGATATTACTGTTTGTGCATTTACAATATTCATTGATTTTTGCCATTGAAAAACATGTTTTTCATATACCAGAAATGTTTGAAGCTACTGACTGAATGAAAGGAGCTGGCATCTCACTCTCTTTGAATCTTCTTTATCATGCTAGGATTAACAGGAAAAAGCAAAAAATTTCAGAATTGCACCTTGCAATGTGGAGATATTACTGTTTGTGCATTTACAATATTCATTGATTTTTGCCATTGAAAAACGTCCAGAAATGATTGAAGCTACTGACTGAATGAAAGCAGCTGGCATCTCACTGAATTTTCTTTATCATGCTAAGAGGAGCAGGAAAAAGCAAAAAATTTCAGAATTGCACCTTGCAATGCGGAGAAATTACTGTTTGTGCATTTACAATATTCATTGATTTTTGCCATTGAAAAACGTCCAGAAATGATTGAAGCTACTGACTGAATGAAAGGAGCTGGCATCTCACTCTCTTTGAATCGTCTTTATCATGCTAAGAGGAGCAGGAAAAAGCAAAAAATTTCAGAATTGCACATTGCAATGCGGAGAAATTACTGTTTGTGCATTTACAATATTCATTGATTTTTGCCATTGAAAAACATCATGTTATTCATATACCAGAAATGTTTGAAGCTACTGACTGAATGAAAGGAGCTGGCATCTCACTCTCTTTGAATCTTCTTTATCATGCTAAGAGGAGCAGGAAAAAGCAAAAAATTTCAGAATTGCACCTTGCAATGCGGAGAAATTACTGTTTGTGCATTTACAATATTCATTGATTTTTGCCATTGAAAAACATCATGTTATTCATATACCAGAAATGTTTGAAGCTACTGACTGAATGAAAGGAGCTGGCATCTCACTCTCTTTGAATCTTCTTTATCATGCTTGGATTAGCAGGAAAAAGCAAAAAATTTCAGAATTGCACCTTGCAATGTGGAGATATTACTGTTTGTGCATTTACAATATTCATTGATTTTTGCCATTGAAAAACATGTTTTTCATATACCAGAAATGTTTGAAGCTACTGACTGAATGAAAGGAGCTGGCATCTCACTCTCTTTGAATCTTCTTTATCATGCTAGGATTAGCAGGAAAAAGCAAAAAATTTCAGAATTGCACCTTGCAATGTGGAGATATTACTGTTTGTGCATTTACAATATTCATTGATTTTTGCCATTGAAAAACATGTTTTTCATATACCAGAAATGTTTGAAGCTACTGACTGAATGAAAGGAGCTGGCATCTCACTCTCTTTGAATCTTCTTTATCATGCTAGGATTAACAGGAAAAAGCAAAAAATTTCAGAATTGCACCTTGCAATGTGGAGATATTACTGTTTGTGCATTTACAATATTCATTGATTTTTGCCATTGAAAAACGTCCAGAAATGTTTGAAGCTACTGACTGAATGATAGGAGCTGGCATCTCACTCTCTTTGAATCTTCTTTATCATGCTAGGATTAGCAGGAAAAAGCAAAAAATTTCAGAATTGCACCTTGCAATGTGGAGATATTGCTGTTTGTGCATTTACAATATTCATTGATTTTTGCCATTGAAAAACATGTTTTTCATATACAAGAAATGTTTGAAGCTACTGACTGAATGAAAGGAGCTGGCATCTCACTCTCTTTGAATCTTCTTTATCATGCTAGGATTAGCAGGAAAAAGCAAAAAATTTCAGAATTGCACCTTGCAATGTGGAGATATTACTGTTTGTGCATTTACAATATTCATTGATTTTTGCCATTGAAAAACGTCCAGAAATGTTTGAAGCTACTGACTGAATGAAAGGAGCTGGCATCTCACTCTCTTTGAATCTTCTTTATCATGCTAGGATTAGCAGGAAAAAGCAAAAAATTTCAGAATTGCACCTTGCAATGTGGAGATATTACTGTTTGTGCATTTACAATATTCATTGATTTTTGCCATTGAAAAACATGTTTTTCATATACCAGAAATGTTTGAAGCTACTGACGGAATGAAAGGAGCTGGCATCTCACTCTCTTTGAATCTTCTTTATCATGCTAGGAATAGCAGGAAAAAGCAAAAAATTTCAGAATTGCACCTTGCAATGTGGAGATATTACTGTTTGTGCATTTACAATATTCATTGATTTTTGCCATTGAAAAACATGTTTTTCATATACCAGAAATGTTTGAAGCTACTGACTGAATGAAAGGAGCTGGCATCTCACTGTCTTTGAATCTTCTTTATCATGCTAGGATTAACAGGAAAAAGCAAAAAATTTCAGAATTGCACCTTGCAATGTGGAGATATTACTGTTTGTGCATTTACAATATTCATTGATTTTGCCATTGAAAAACGTCCAGAAATGTTTGAAGCTACTGACTGAATGAAAGGAGCTGGCATCTCACTCTCTTTAAATCTTCTTTATCATGCTAGGATTAGCAGGAAAAAGCAAAAAAATTTCAGAATTGCACCTTGCAATGTGGAGATATTACTGTTTGTGCATTTACAATATTCATTGATTTTTGCCATTGAAAAACATGTTTTTCATATACCAGAAATGTTTGAAGCTACTGACTGAATGAAAGGAGCTGGCATCTCACTCTCTTTGAATCTTCTTTATCATGCTAGGATAAGCAGGAAAAAGCAAAAAATTTCAGAATTGCACCTTGCAATGTGGAGATATTACTGTTTGTGCATTTACAATATTCATTGATTTTTGCCATTGAAAAACATGTTTTTCATATACCAGAAATGTTTGAAGCTACTGACTTGAATGAAAGGAGCTGGCATCTCACTCTCTTTGAATCTTCTTTATCATGCTAGGATTAACAGGAAAAAGCAAAAAATTTCAGAATTGCACCTTGCAATGTGGAGATATTACTGTTTGTGCATTTACAATATTCATTGATTTTTGCCATTGAAAAACGTCCAGAAATGTTTGAAGCTACTGACTGAATGAAAGGAGCTGGTATCTCACTCTCTTTGAATCTTCTTTATCATGCTAGGATTAGCAGGAAAAAGCAAAAAATTTCAGAATTGCACCTTGCAATGTGGAGATATTACTGTTTGTGCATTTACAATATTCATTGATTTTTGCCATTGAAAAACATGTTTTTCATATACAAGAAATGTTTGAAGCTACTGACTGAATGAAAGGAGCTGGCATCTCACTCTCTTTGAATCTTCTTTATCATGCTAGGATTAGCAGGAAAAAGCAAAAAATTTCAGAATTGCACCTTGCAATGTGGAGATATTACTGTTTGTGCATTTACAATATTCATTGATTTTTGCCATTGAAAAACGTCCAGAAATGTTTGAAGCTACTGACTGAATGAAATTAGCTGGCATCTCACTCTCTTTGAATCTTCTTTATCATGCTAGGATTAGCAGGAAAAAGCAAAAAATTTCAGAATTGCACCTTGCAATGTGGAGATATTACTGTTTGTGCATTTACAATATTCATTGATTTTGCCATTGAAAAACGTCCAGAAATGTTTGAAGCTACTGACTGAATGAAAGGAGCTGGCATCTCACTCTCTTTGAATCTTCTTTATCATGCTAGGATTAGCAGGAAAAAGCAAAAAATTTCAGAATTGCACCTTGCAATGTGGAGATATTACTGTTTGTGCATTTACAATATTCATTGATTTTTGCCATTGAAAAACATGTTTTTCATATACCAGAAATGTTTGAAGCTACTGACGGAATGAAAGGAGCTGGCATCTCACTCTCTTTGAATCTTCTTTATCATGCTAGGATTAGCAGGAAAAAGCAAAAAATTTCAGAATTGCACCTTGCAATGTGGAGATATTACTGTTTGTGCATTTACAATATTCATTGATTTTTGCCATTGAAAAACATGTTTTTCATATACCAGAAATGTTTGAAGCTACTGACTGAATGAAAGGAGCTGGCATCTCACTGTCTTTGAATCTTCTTTATCATGCTAGGATTAACAGGAAAAAGCAAAAATTTTCAGAATTGCACCCTGCAATGTGGAGATATTACTGTTTGTGCATTTACAATATTCATTGATTTTGCCATTGAAAAACGTCCAGAAATGTTTGAAGCTACTGACTGAATGAAAGGAGCTGGCATCTCACTCTCTTTGAATCTTCTTTATCATGCTAGGATAAGCAGGAAAAAGCAAAAAATTTCAGAATTGCACCTTGCAATGTGGAGATATTACTGTTTGTGCATTTACAATATTCATTGATTTTTGCCATTGAAAAACATGTTTTTCATATACCAGAAATGTTTGAAGCTACTGACGGAATGAAAGGAGCTGGCATCTCACTCTCTTTGAATCTTCTTTATCATGCTAGGATTAGCAGGAAAAAGCAAAAATTTTCAGAATTGCACCTTGCAATGTGGAGATATTACTGTTTGTGCATTTACAATATTCATTGATTTTTGCCATTGAAAAACATGTTTTTCATATACCAGAAATGTTTGAAGCTACTGACTGAATGAAAGGAGCTGGCATCTCACTGTCTTTGAATCTTCTTTATCATGCTAGGATTAACAGGAAAAAGCAAAAAATTTCAGAATTGCACCTTGCAATGTGGAGATATTACTGTTTGTGCATTTACAATATTCATTGATTTTGCCATTGAAAAACGTCCAGAAATGTTTGAAGCTACTGACTGAATGAAAGGAGCTGGCATCTCACTCTCTTTGAATCTTCTTTATCATGCTAGGATTAGCAGGAAAAAGCAAAAAAATTTCAGAATTGCACCCTGCAATGTGGAGATATTACTGTTTGTGCATTTACAATATTCATTGATTTTTGCCATTGAAAAACATGTTTTTCATATACCAGAAATGTTTGAAGCTACTGACTGAATGAAAGGAGCTGGCATCTCACTCTCTTTGAATCTTCTTTATCATGCTAGGATAAGCAGGAAAAAGCAAAAAATTTCAGAATTGCACCTTGCAATGTGGAGATATTACTGTTTGTGCATTTACAATATTCATTGATTTTTGCCATTGAAAAACATGTTTTTCATATACCAGAAATGTTTGAAGCTACTGACTTGAATGAAAGGAGCTGGCATCTCACTCTCTTTGAATCTTCTTTATCATGCTAGGATTAACAGGAAAAAGCAAAAAATTTCAGAATTGCGCCTTGCAATGTGGAGATATTACTGTTTGTGCATTTACAATATTCATTGATTTTTGCCATTGAAAAACATGTTTTTCATATACAAGAAATGTTTGAAGCTACTGACTGAATGAAAGGAGCTGGCATCTCACTCTCTTTGAATCTTCTTTATCATGCTAGGATTAGCAGGAAAAAGCAAAAAATTTCAGAATTGCACCTTGCAATGTGGAGATATTACTGTTTGTGCATTTACAATATTCATTGATTTTTGCCATTGAAAAACGTCCAGAAATGTTTGAAGCTACTGACTGAATGAAATTAGCTGGCATCTCACTCTCTTTGAATCTTCTTTATCATGCTAGGATTAGCAGGAAAAAGCAAAAAATTTCAGAATTGCACCTTGCAATGTGGAGATATTACTGTTTGTGCATTTACAATATTCATTGATTTTTGCCATTGAAAAACATGTTTTTCATATACCAGAAATGTTTGAAGCTACTGACTGAATGAAAGGAGCTGGTATCTCACTCTCTTTGAATCTTCTTTATCATGCTAGGATTAACAGGAAAAAGCAAAAAATTTCAGAATTGCACCTTGCAATGTGGAGATATTACTGTTTGTGCATTTACAATATTCATTGATTTTTGCCATTGAAAAACGTCCAGAAATGTTTGAAGCTACTGACTGAATGAAAGGAGCTGGCATCTCACTCTCTTTGAATCTTCTTTATCATGCTAGGATTAACAGGAAAAAGCTAAAAATTTCAGAATTGCACCTTGCAATGTGGAGATATTACTGTTTGTGCATTTACAATATTCATTGATTTTTGCCATTGAAAAACATGTTTTTCATATACCAGAAATGTTTGAAGCTACTGACTGAATGAAAGGAGCTGGCATCTCACTCTCTTTGAATCTTCTTTATCATGCTAGGATTAGCAGGAAAAAGCAAAAAATTTCAGAATTGCACCTTGCAATGTGGAGATATTACTGTTTGTGCATTTACAATATTCATTGATTTTTGCCATTGAAAAACATGTTTTTCATATACCAGAAATGTTTGAAGCTACTGACTGAATGAAAGGAGCTGGCATCTCACTCTCTTTGAATCTTCTTTATCATGCTAGGATTAGCAGGAAAAAGCAAAAAATTTCAGAATTGCACCTTGCAATGTGGAGATATTACTGTTTGTGCATTTACAATATTCATTGATTTTTGCCATTGAAAAACATGTTTTTCATATACCAGAAATGTTTGAAGCTACTGACTGAATGAAAGGAGCTGGCATCTCACTCTCTTTGAATCTTCTTTATCATGCTAGGATTAGCAGGAAAAAGCAAAAAATTTCAGAATTGCACCTTGCAATGTGGAGATATTACTGTTTGTGCATTTACAATATTCATTGATTTTTGCCATTGAAAAACATGTTTTTCATATACCAGAAATGTTTGAAGCTACTGACTGAATGAAAGGAGCTGGCATCTCACTCTCTTTGAATCTTCTTTATCATGCTAGGATTAACAGGAAAAAACAAAAAATTTCAGAATTGCACCTTGCAATGTGGAGATATTACTGTTTGTGCATTTACAATATTCATTGATTTTTGCCATTGAAAAACATGTTTTTCATATACCAGAAATGTTTGAAGCTACTGACTGAATGAAAGGAGCTGGCATCTCACTCTCTTTGAATCTTCTTTATCATGCTAGGATTAACAGGAAAAAGCAAAAAATTTCAGAATTGCACCTTGCAATGTGGAGATATTACTGTTTGTGCATTTACAATATTCATTGATTTTTGCCATTGAAAAACGTCCAGAAATGTTTGAAGCTACTGACTGAATGAAAGGAGCTGGCATCTCACTCTCTTTGAATCTTCTTTATCATGCTAGGATTAGCAGGAAAAAGCAAAAAATTTCAGAATTGCACCTTGCAATGTGGAGATATTACTGTTTGTGCATTTACAATATTCATTGATTTTTGCCATTGAAAAACGTCCAGAAATGTTTGAAGCTACTGACTGAATGAAAGGAGCTGGTATCTCACTCTCTTTGAATCTTCTTTATCATGCTAGGATTAGCAGGAAAAAGCAAAAAATTTCAGAATTGCACCTTGCAATGTGGAGATATTACTGTTTATGCATTTACAATATTCATTGATTTTTGCCATTGAAAAACATGTTTTTCATATACAAGAAATGTTTGAAGCTACTGACTGAATGAAAGGAGCTGGCATCTCACTCTCTTTGAATCTTCTTTATCATGCTAGGATTAGCAGGAAAAAGCAAAAAATTTCAGAATTGCACCTTGCAATGTGGAGATATTACTGTTTGTGCATTTACAATATTCATTGATTTTTGCCATTGAAAAACGTCCAGAAATGTTTGAAGCTACTGACTGAATGAAATTAGCTGGCATCTCACTCTCTTTGAATCTTCTTTATCATGCTAGGATTAGCAGGAAAAAGCAAAAAATTTCAGAATTGCACCTTGCAATGTGGAGATATTACTGTTTGTGCATTTACAATATTCATTGATTTTTGCCATTGAAAAACATGTTTTTCATATACCAGAAATGTTTGAAGCTACTGACTGAATGAAAGGAGCTGGTATCTCACTCTCTTTGAATCTTCTTTATCATGCTAGGATTAACAGGAAAAAGCAAAAAATTTCAGAATTGCACCTTGCAATGTGGAGATATTACTGTTTGTGCATTTACAATATTCATTGATTTTTGCCATTGAAAAACGTCCAGAAATGTTTGAAGCTACTGACTGAATGAAAGGAGCTGGCATCTCACTCTCTTTGAATCTTCTTTATCATGCTAGGATTAACAGGAAAAAGCTAAAAATTTCAGAATTGCACCTTGCAATGTGGAGATATTACTGTTTGTGCATTTACAATATTCATTGATTTTTGCCATTGAAAAACATGTTTTTCATATACCAGAAATGTTTGAAGCTACTGACTGAATGAAAGGAGCTGGCATCTCACTCTCTTTGAATCTTCTTTATCATGCTAGGATTAGCAGGAAAAAGCAAAAAATTTCAGAATTGCACCTTGCAATGTGGAGATATTACTGTTTGTGCATTTACAATATTCATTGATTTTTGCCATTGAAAAACATGTTTTTCATATACCAGAAATGTTTGAAGCTACTGACTGAATGAAAGGAGCTGGCATCTCACTCTCTTTGAATCTTCTTTATCATGCTAGGATTAGCAGGAAAAAGCAAAAAATTTCAGAATTGCACCTTGCAATGTGGAGATATTACTGTTTGTGCATTTACAATATTCATTGATTTTTGCCATTGAAAAACATGTTTTTCATATACCAGAAATGTTTGAAGCTACTGACTGAATGAAAGGAGCTGGCATCTCACTCTCTTTGAATCTTCTTTATCATGCTAGGATTAGCAGGAAAAAGCAAAAAATTTCAGAATTGCACCTTGCAATGTGGAGATATTACTGTTTGTGCATTTACAATATTCATTGATTTTTGCCATTGAAAAACATGTTTTTCATATACCAGAAATGTTTGAAGCTACTGACTGAATGAAAGGAGCTGGCATCTCACTCTCTTTGAATCTTCTTTATCATGCTAGGATTAACAGGAAAAAACAAAAAATTTCAGAATTGCACCTTGCAATGTGGAGATATTACTGTTTGTGCATTTACAATATTCATTGATTTTTGCCATTGAAAAACATGTTTTTCATATACCAGAAATGTTTGAAGCTACTGACTGAATGAAAGGAGCTGGCATCTCACTCTCTTTGAATCTTCTTTATCATGCTAGGATTAACAGGAAAAAGCAAAAAATTTCAGAATTGCACCTTGCAATGTGGAGATATTACTGTTTGTGCATTTACAATATTCATTGATTTTTGCCATTGAAAAACGTCCAGAAATGTTTGAAGCTACTGACTGAATGAAAGGAGCTGGCATCTCACTCTCTTTGAATCTTCTTTATCATGCTAGGATTAGCAGGAAAAAGCAAAAAATTTCAGAATTGCACCTTGCAATGTGGAGATATTACTGTTTGTGCATTTACAATATTCATTGATTTTTGCCATTGAAAAACGTCCAGAAATGTTTGAAGCTACTGACTGAATGAAAGGAGCTGGCATCTCACTCTCTTTGAATCTTCTTTATCATGCTAGGATTAGCAGGAAAAAGCAAAAAATTTCAGAATTGCACCTTGCAATGTGGAGATATTACTGTTTGTGCATTTACAATATTCATTGATTTTTGCCATTGAAAAACATGTTTTTCATATACCAGAAATGTTTGAAGCTACTGACTGAATGAAAGGAGCTGGCATCTCACTCTCTTTGAATCTTCTTTATCATGCTAGGATTAGCAGGAAAAAGCAAAAAATTTCAGAATTGCACCTTGCAATGTGGAGATATTACTGTTTGTGCATTTACAATATTCATTGATTTTTGCCATTGAAAAACATGTTTTTCATATACCAGAAATGTTTGAAGCTACTGACTGAATGAAAGGAGCTGGCATCTCACTCTCTTTAAATCTTCTTTATCATGCTAGGATTAACAGGAAAAAGCAAAAAATTTCAGAATTGCACCTTGCAATGTGGAGATATTACTGTTTGTGCATTTACAATATTCATTGATTTTTGCCATTGAAAAACGTCCAGAAATGTTTGAAGCTACTGACTGAATGAAAGGAGCTGGCATCTCACTCTCTTTGAATCTTCTTTATCATGCTAGGATTAGCAGGAAAAAGCAAAAAATTTCAGAATTGCACCTTGCAATGCGGAGAAATTACTGTTTGTGCATTTACAATATTCATTGATTTTTGCCATTGAAAAACATCAATCATTTCTGGTATATGAATAACATGATATTTTTCAATGGCAAAAATCAATGAATTTTGTAAATGCACAAACAGTAATTTCTCCGCATTGCAAGGCGCAATTCTGAAATTTTTTGCTTTTTCCTGCTCCTCTTAGCATGATAAAGAAGATTCAAAGAGAGTGAGATGCCAGCTCCTTTCATTCAGTCAGTAGCTTCAATCATTTCTGGACATTTTTCAATGGCAAAAATCAATGAATATTGTACATGCACAAACAGTAATTTCTCCGCATTGCAAGGTGCAATTCTGAAATTTTTTGCTTTTTCCTGCTCCTCTTAGCATGATAAAGAAGATTCAAAGAGAGTGAGATGCCAGCTCCTTTCATTCAGTCAGTAGCTTCAATCATTTCTGGACGTTTTTCAATGGCAAAAATCAATGAATATTGTAAATGCACAAACAGTAATTTCTCCGCATTGCAAGGTGCAATTCTGAAATTTTTTGCTTTTTCCTGCTCCTCTTAGCATGATAAAGAAGATTCAAAGAGAGTGAGATGCCAGCTCCTTTCATTCAGTCAGTACCTTCAATCATTTCTGGACGTTTTTCAATGGCAAAAATCAATGAATATTGTAAATGCACAAACAGTAATTTCTCCGCATTGCAAGGTGCAATTCTGAAATTTTTTGCTTTTTCCTGCTCCTCTTAGCATGATAAAGAAGATTCAAAGAGAGTGAGATGCCAGCTCCTTTCATTCAGTCAGTAGCTTCAATCATTTCTGGACGCTTTTCAATGGCAAAATTCAATGAATATTGTAAATGCACAAACTGTAATTTCTCCGCATTGCAAGGTGCAATTCTGAAATTTTTTGCTTTTTCCTGCTCCTCTTAGCATGATAAAGAAGATTCAAAGAGAGTGAGATGCCAGCTCCTTTCATTCAGTCAGTAGCTTCAATCATTTCTGGTATATGAATAACATGATGTTTTTCAATAGCAAAAATCAATGAATATTGTAAATGCACAAACAGTAATTTCTCCGCATTGCAAGGTGCAATTCTGAAATTTTTTGCTTTTTCCTGCTCCTCTTAGCATGATAAAGAAGACTCAAAGAGAGTGAGATGCCAGCTCATTTCATTCAGTCAGTAGCTTCAATCATTTCTGGACGTTTTTCAATGGCAAAAATCAATGAATATTGTAAATGCACAAACAGTAATTTCTCCGCATTGCAAGGTGCAATTCTGAAATTTTTTGCTTTTTCCTGCTCCTCTTAGCATGATAAACAAGATTCAAAGAGAGTGAGATGCCAGCTCCTTTCATTCAGTCAGTAGCTTCAATCATTTCTGGACGTTTTTCAATGGCAAAAATCATTGAATATTGTAAATGCACAAACAGTAATTTCTCCGCATTGCAAGGTGCAATTCTGAAATTTTTTGCTTTTTCCTGCTCCTCTTAGCATGATAAAGAAGATTCAAAGAGAGTGAGATGCCAGCTCCTTTCATTCAGTCAGTAGCTTCAAACATTTCTGGTATATGAATAACATGATGTTTTTCAATGGCAAAAATCAATGAATATTGTAAATGCACAAACAGTAATTTCTCCGCATTGCAAGGTGCAATTCTGAAATTTTTTGCTTTTTCCTGCTCCTCTTAGCATGATAAAGAAGATTCAAAGAGAGTGAGATGCCAGCTCCTTTCGTTCAGTCAGTAGCTTCAATCATTTCTGGACGTTTTTCAATGGCAAAAATCATTGAATATTATAAATGCACAAACAGTAATTTCTCCGCATTGCAAGGTGCAATTCTGAAATTTTTTACTTTTTCCTGCTCCTCTTAGCATGATAAAGAAGATTCAAAGAGAGTGAGATGCCAGCTCCTTTCATTCAGTCAGTAGCTTCAATCATTTCTGGTATATGAATAACATGATGTTTTTCAATGGCAAAAATCAATGAATATTGTAAATGCACAAACAGTAATTTCTCCGCATTGCAAGGTGCAATTCTGAAATTTTTTGCTTTTTCCTGCTCCTCTTAGCATGATAAAGAAGATTCAAAGAGAGTGAGATGCCAGCTCCTTTCATTCAGTCAGTAGCTTCAATCATTTCTGGACGTTTTTCAATGGCAAAAATCAATGAATATTGTAAATGCACAAACAGTAATTCCTCCGCATTGCAAGGTGCAATTCTGAAATTTTTTGCTTTTTCCTGCTCCTCTTAGCATGATAAAGAAGATTCAAAGAGAGTGAGATGCCAGCTCCTTTCATTCAGTCAGTAGCATCAAACATTTCTGGTATATGAATAACATGATGTTTTTCAATGGCAAAAATCAATTAATATTGTAAATGCACAAACAGTAATTTCTTCGCATTGCAAGGTGCAATTCTGAAATTTTTTGCTTTTTCCTGCTCCTCTTAGCATGATAAAGAAGATTCAAAGAGAGTGAGATGCCAGCTCCTTTCATTCAGTCAGTAGCTTCAAACATTTCTGGTATATGAATAACATGATGTTTTTCAATGGCGGCAAAAATCAATGAATATTGTAAATGCACAAACAGTAATTTCTCCGCATTGCAAGGTGCAATTCTGAAATTTTTTGCTTTTTCCTGCTCCTCTTAGCATGATAAAGAAGATTCAAAGAGAGTGAGATGCCAGCTCCTTTCATTCAGTCAGTAGCTTCAATCATTTCTGGACGTTTTTCAATGGCAAAAATCATTGAATATTGTAAATGCACAAACAGTAATTTCTCCGCATTGCAAGGTGCAATTCTGAAATTTTTTACTTTTTCCTGCTCCTCTTAGCATGATAAAGAAGATTCAAAGAGAGTGAGATGCCAGCTCCTTTCATTCAGTCAGTAGCTTCAATCATTTCTGGTATATGAATAACATGATGTTTTTCAATCGCAAAAATCAATGAATATTGTAAATGCACAAACAGTAATTTCTCCGCATTGCAAGGTGCAATTCTGAAATGTTTTGCTTTTTCCTGCTCCTCTTAGCATGATAAAGAAGATTCAAAGAGAGTGAGATGCCAGCTCCTTTCATTCAGTCAGTAGCTTCAATCATTTCTGGACGTTTTTCAATGGCAAAAATCAATGAATATTGTAAATGCACAAACAGTAATTTCTCCGCATTGCAAGGTGCAATTCTGAAATTTTTTGCTTTTTCCTGCTCCTCTTAGCATGACAAAGAAGATTCAAAGAGAGTGAGATGCCAGATCCTTTCCTTCAGTCAGTAGCTTCAATCATTTCTGGTATATGAATAACATGATGTTTTTCAATGGCAAAAATCAATGAATATTGTAAATGAACAAACAGTAATTTCTCCGCATTGCAAGGCGCAATTCTGAAATTTTTTGCTTTTTCCTGCTCCTCTTAGCATGATAAAGAAGATTCAAAGAGAGTGAGATGCCAGCTCCTTTCATTCAGTCAGTAGCTTCAATCATTTCTGGACATTTTTCAATGGCAAAAATCAATGAATATTGTAAATGCACAAACAGTAATTTCTCCGCATTGCAAGGTGCAATTCTGAAATTTTTTGCTTTTTCCTGCTCCTCTTAGCATGATAAAGAAGATTCAAAGAGAGTGAGATGCCAGCTCCTTTCATTCAGTCAGTAGCTTCAATCATTTCTGGACGTTTTTCAATGGCAAAAATCAATGAATATTGTAAATGCACAAACAGTAATTTCTCCGCATTGCAAGGTGCAATTCTGAAATTTTTTGCTTTTTCCTGCTCCTCTTAGCATGATAAAGAAGATTCAAAGAGAGTGAGATGCCAGCTCCTTTCATTCAGTCAGTAGCTTCAATCATTTCTGGACGTTTTTCAATGGCAAAAATCAATGAATATTGTAAATGCACAAACTGCAATTTCTCCGCATTGCAAGGTGCAATTCTGAATTTTTTTGCTTTTTCCTGCTCCTCTTAGCATGATAAAGAAGATTCAAAGAGAGTGAGATGCCAGCTCCTTTCATTCAGTCAGTAGCTTCAATCATTTCTGGTATATGAATAACATGATGTTTTTCAATGGCAAAAATCAATGAATATTGTAAATGCACAAACAGTAATTTCTCCGCATTGCAAGGTGCAATTCTGAAATTTTTTGCTTTTTCCTGCTCCTCTTAGCATGATAAAGAAGATTCAAAGAGAGTGAGATGCCAGCTCCTTTCATTCAGTCAGTAGCTTCAATCATTTCTGGACGTTTTTCAATGGCAAAAATCATTGAATATTGTAAATGCACAAACAGTAATTTCTCCGCATTGCAAGGTGCAATTCTGAAATTTTTTACTTTTTCCTGCTCCTCTTAGCATGATAAAGAAGATTCAAAGAGTGTGAGATGCCAGCTCCTTTCATTCAGTCAGTAGCTTCAATCATTTCTGGTATATGAATAACATGATGTTTTTCAATCGCAAAAATCAATGAATATTGTAAATGCACAAACAGTAATTTCTCCGCATTGCAAGGTGCAATTCTGAAATGTTTTGCTTTTTCCTGCTCCTCTTAGCATGATAAAGAAGATTCAAAGAGAGTGAGATGCCAGCTCCTTTCATTCAGTCAGTAGCTTCAATCATTTCTGGACGTTTTTCAATGGCAAAAATCAATGAATATTGTAAATGCACAAACAGTAATTTCTCCGCATTGCAAGGTGCAATTCTGAAATTTTTTGCTTTTTCCTGCTCCTCTTAGCATGACAAAGAAGATTCAAAGAGAGTGAGATGCCAGATCCTTTCCTTCAGTCAGTAGCTTCAATCATTTCTGGTATATGAATAACATGATGTTTTTCAATGGCAAAAATCAATGAATTTTGTAAATGCACAAACAGTAATTTCTCCGCATTGCAAGGCGCAATTCTGAAATTTTTTGCTTTTTCCTGCTCCTCTTAGCATGATAAAGAAGATTCAAAGAGAGTGAGATGCCAGCTCCTTTCATTCAGTCAGTAGCTTCAATCATTTCTGGACATTTTTCAATGGCAAAAATCAATGAATATTGTAAATGCACAAACAGTAATTTCTCCGCATTGCAAGGTGCAATTCTGAAATTTTTTGCTTTTTCCTGCTCCTCTTAGCATGATAAAGAAGATTCAAAGAGAGTGAGATGCCAGCTCCTTTCATTCAGTCAGTAGCTTCAATCATTTCTGGACGTTTTTCAATGGCAAAAATCAATGAATATTGTAAATGCACAAACAGTAATTTCTCCGCATTGCAAGGTGCAATTCTGAAATTTTTTGCTTTTTCCTGCTCCTCTTAGCATGATAAAGAAGATTCAAAGAGAGTGATATGCCAGCTCCTTTCATTCAGTCAGTAGCTTCAATCATTTCTGGACGTTTTTCAATGGCAAAAATCATTGAATATTGTAAATGCACAAACAGTAATTTCTCCGCATTGCAAGGTGCAATTCTGAAATTTTTTACTTTTTCCTGCTCCTCTTAGCATGATAAAGAAGATTCAAAGAGAGTGAGATGCCAGCTCCTTTCATTCAGTCAGTAGCTTCAATCATTTCTGGTATATGAATAACATGATGTTTTTCAATCGCAAAAATCAATGAATATTGTAAATGCACAAACAGTAATTTCTCCGCATTGCAAGGTGCAATTCTGAAATGTTTTGCTTTTTCCTGCTCCTCTTAGCATGATAAAGAAGATTCAAAGAGAGTGAGATGCCAGCTCCTTTCATTCAGTCAGTAGCTTCAATCATTTCTGGACGTTTTTCAATGGCAAAAATCAATGAATATTGTAAATGCACAAACAGTAATTTCTCCGCATTGCAAGGTGCAATTCTGAAATTTTTTGCTTTTTCCTGCTCCTCTTAGCATGACAAAGAAGATTCAAAGAGAGTGAGATGCCAGATCCTTTCCTTCAGTCAGTAGCTTCAATCATTTCTGGTATATGAATAACATGATGTTTTTCAATGGCAAAAGTCAATGAATTTTGTAAATGCACAAACAGTAATTTCTCCGCATTGCAAGGCGCAATTCTGAAATTTTTTGCTTTTTCCTGCTCCTCTTAGCATGATAAAGAAGATTCAAAGAGAGTGAGATGCCAGCTCCTTTCATTCAGTCAGTAGCTTCAATCATTTCTGGACGCTTTTCAATGGCAAAATTCAATGAATATTGTAAATGCACAAACTGTAATTTCTCCGCATTGCAAGGTGCAATTCTGAAATTTTTTGCTTTTTCCTGCTCCTCTTAGCATGATAAAGAAGATTCAAAGAGAGTGAGATGCCAGCTCCTTTCATTCAGTCAGTAGCTTCAATCATTTCTGGTATATGAATAACATGATGTTTTTCAATAGCAAAAATCAATGAATATTGTAAATGCACAAACAGTAATTTCTCCGCATTGCAAGGTGCAATTCTGAAATTTTTTGCTTTTTCCTGCTCCTCTTAGCATGATAAAGAAGACTCAAAGAGAGTGAGATGCCAGCTCCTTTCATTCAGTCAGTAGCTTCAATCATTTCTGGACGTTTTTCAATGGCAAAAATCAATGAATATTGTAAATGCACAAACAGTAATTTCTCCGCATTGCAAGGTGCAATTCTGAAATTTTTTGCTTTTTCCTGCTCCTCTTAGCATGATAAAGAAGATTCAAAGAGAGTGAGATGCCAGCTCCTTTCATTCAGTCAGTAGCTTCAATCATTTCTGGACGTTTTTCAATGGCAAAAATCAATGAATATTGTAAATGCACAAACTATAATTTCTCCGCATTGCAAGGTGCAATTCTGAAATTTTTTGCTTTTTCCTGCTCCTCTTAGCATGATAAAGAAGATTCAAAGAGAGTGAGATGCCAGCTCCTTTCATTCAGTCAGTAGCTTCAATCATTTCTGGTATATGAATAACATGATGTTTTTCAATAGCAAAAATCAATGAATATTGTAAATGCACAAACAGTAATTTCTCCGCATTGCAAGGTGCAATTCTGAAATTTTTTGCTTTTTCCTGCTCCTCTTAGCATGATAAAGAAGATTCAAAGAGAGTGAGATGCCAGCTCCTTTCATTCAGTCAGTAGCTTCAATCATTTCTGGACGTTTTTCAATGGCAAAAATCAATGAATATTGTAAATGCACAAACTATAATTTCTCCGCATTGCAAGGTGCAATTCTGAAATTTTTTGCTTTTTCCTGCTCCTCTTAGCATGATAAAGAAGATTCAAAGAGAGTGAGATGCCAGCTCCTTTCATTCAGTCAGTAGCTTCAATCATTTCTGGTATATGAATAACATGATGTTTTTCAATAGCAAAAATCAATGAATATTGTAAATGCACAAACAGTAATTTCTCCGCATTGCAAGGTGCAATTCTGAAATTTTTTGCTTTTTCCTGCTCCTCTTAGCATGATAAAGAAGATTCAAAGAGAGTGAGATGCCAGCTCCTTTCATTCAGTCAGTAGCTTCAATCATTTCTGGACGTTTTTCAATGGCAAAAATCAATGAATATTGTAAATGCACAAACAGTAATTTCTCCGCATTGCAAGGTGCAATTCTGAAATTTTTTGCTTTTTCCTGCTCCTCTTAGCATGATAAACAAGATTCAAAGAGAGTGAGATGCCAGCTCCTTTCATTCAGTCAGTAGCTTCAATCATTTCTGGACGTTTTTCAATGGCAAAAATCATTGAATATTGTAAATGCACAAACAGTAATTTCTCCGCATTGCAAGGTGCAATTCTGAAATTTTTTGCTTTTTCCTGCTCCTCTTAGCATGATAAAGAAGATTCAAAGAGAGTGAGATGCCAGCTCCTTTCATTCAGTCAGTAGCTTCAAACATTTCTGGTATATGAATAACATGATGTTTTTCAATGGCAAAAATCAATGAATATTGTAAATGCACAAACAGTAATTTCTCCGCATTGCAAGGTGCAATTCTGAAATTTTTTGCTTTTTCCTGCTCCTCTTAGCATGATAAAGAAGATTCAAAGAGAGTGAGATGCCAGCTCCTTTCGTTCAGTCAGTAGCTTCAATCATTTCTGGACGTTTTTCAATGGCAAAAATCATTGAATATTATAAATGCACAAACAGTAATTTCTCCGCATTGCAAGGTGCAATTCTGAAATTTTTTACTTTTTCCTGCTCCTCTTAGCATGATAAAGAAGATTCAAAGAGAGTGAGATGCCAGCTCCTTTCATTCAGTCAGTAGCTTCAATCATTTCTGGTATATGAATAACATGATGTTTTTCAATGGCAAAAATCAATGAATATTGTAAATGCACAAACAGTAATTTCTCCGCATTGCAAGGTGCAATTCTGAAATTTTTTGCTTTTTCCTGCTCCTCTTAGCATGATAAAGAAGATTCAAAGAGAGTGAGATGCCAGCTCCTTTCATTCAGTCAGTAGCTTCAATCATTTCTGGACGTTTTTCAATGGCAAAAATCAATGAATATTGTAAATGCACAAACAGTAATTTCTCCGCATTGCAAGGTGCAATTCTGAAATTTTTTGCTTTTTCCTGCTCCTCTTAGCATGATAAAGAAGATTCAAAGAGAGTGAGATGCCAGCTCCTTTCATTCAGTCAGTAGCATCAAACATTTCTGGTATATGAATAACATGATGTTTTTCAATGGCAAAAATCAATGAATATTGTAAATGCACAAACAGTAATTTCTTCGCATTGCAAGGTGCAATTCTGAAATTTTTTGCTTTTTCCTGCTCCTCTTAGCATGATAAAGAAGATTCAAAGAGAGTGAGATGCCAGCTCCTTTCATTCAGTCAGTAGCTTCAAACATTTCTGGTATATGAATAACATGATGTTTTTCAATGGCGGCAAAAATCAATGAATATTGTAAATGCACAAACAGTAATTTCTCCGCATTGCAAGGTGCAATTCTGAAATTTTTTGCTTTTTCCTGCTCCTCTTAGCATGATAAAGAAGATTCAAAGAGAGTGAGATGCCAGCTCCTTTCATTCAGTCAGTAGCTTCAATCATTTCTGGACGTTTTTCAATGGCAAAAATCATTGAATATTGTAAATGCACAAACAGTAATTTCTCCGCATTGCAAGGTGCAATTCTGAAATTTTTTACTTTTTCCTGCTCCTCTTAGCATGATAAAGAAGATTCAAAGAGAGTGAGATGCCAGCTCCTTTCATTCAGTCAGTAGCTTCAATCATTTCTGGTATATGAATAACATGATGTTTTTCAATCGCAAAAATCAATGAATATTGTAAATGCACAAACAGTAATTTCTCCGCATTGCAAGGTGCAATTCTGAAATGTTTTGCTTTTTCCTGCTCCTCTTAGCATGATAAAGAAGATTCAAAGAGAGTGAGATGCCAGCTCCTTTCATTCAGTCAGTAGCTTCAATCATTTCTGGACGTTTTTCAATGGCAAAAATCAATGAATATTGTAAATGCACAAACAGTAATTTCTCCGCATTGCAAGGTGCAATTCTGAAATTTTTTGCTTTTTCCTGCTCCTCTTAGCATGAAAAAGAAGATTCAAAGAGAGTGAGATGCCAGATCCTTTCCTTCAGTCAGTAGCTTCAATCATTTCTGGTATATGAATAACATGATGTTTTTCAATGGCAAAAATCAATGAATTTTGTAAATGCACAAACAGTAATTTCTCCGCATTGCAAGGCGCAATTCTGAAATTTTTTGCTTTTTCCTGCTCCTCTTAGCATGATAAAGAAGATTCAAAGAGAGTGAGATGCCAGCTCCTTTCATTCAGTCAGTAGCTTCAATCATTTCTGGACATTTTTCAATGGCAAAAATCAATGAATATTGTAAATGCACAAACAGTAATTTCTCCGCATTGCAAGGTGCAATTCTGAAATTTTTTGCTTTTTCCTGCTCCTCTTAGCATGATAAAGAAGATTCAAAGAGAGTGAGATGCCAGCTCCTTTCATTCAGTCAGTAGCTTCAATCATTTCTGGACGTTTTTCAATGGCAAAAATCAATGAAT
Source organism: Phyllobates terribilis (assembly GCF_046119375.1). Lineage (NCBI taxonomy): Eukaryota > Metazoa > Chordata > Amphibia > Anura > Dendrobatidae > Phyllobates > Phyllobates terribilis. The sequence continues at coordinate 194,527 of NW_027364281.1, forward strand.
ATTGTAAATGCACAAACAGTAATTTCTCCGCATTGCAAGGTGCAATTCTGAAATTTTTTGCTTTTTCCTGCTCCTCTTAGCATGATAAAGAAGATTCAAAGAGAGTGAGATGCCAGCTCCTTTCATTCAGTCAGTAGCTTCAATCATTTCTGGACGTTTTTCAATGGCAAAAATCAATGAATATTGTAAATGCACAAACTGCAATTTCTCCGCATTGCAAGGTGCAATTCTGAATTTTTTTGCTTTTTCCTGCTCCTCTTAGCATGATAAAGAAGATTCAAAGAGAGTGAGATGCCAGCTCCTTTCATTCAGTCAGTAGCTTCAATCATTTCTGGTATATGAATAACATGATGTTTTTCAATGGCAAAAATCAATGAATATTGTAAATGCACAAACAGTAATTTCTCCGCATTGCAAGGTGCAATTCTGAAATTTTTTGCTTTTTCCTGCTCCTCTTAGCATGATAAAGAAGATTCAAAGAGAGTGAGATGCCAGCTCCTTTCATTCAGTCAGTAGCTTCAATCATTTCTGGACGTTTTTCAATGGCAAAAATCATTGAATATTGTAAATGCACAAACAGTAATTTCTCCGCATTGCAAGGTGCAATTCTGAAATTTTTTACTTTTTCCTGCTCCTCTTAGCATGATAAAGAAGATTCAAAGAGAGTGAGATGCCAGCTACTTTCATTCAGTCAGTAGCTTCAATCATTTCTGGTATATGAATAACATGATGTTTTTCAATCGCAAAAATCAATGAATATTGTAAATGCACAAACAGTAATTTCTCCGCATTGCAAGGTGCAATTCTGAAATGTTTTGCTTTTTCCTGCTCCTCTTAGCATGATAAAGAAGATTCAAAGAGAGTGAGATGCCAGCTCCTTTCATTCAGTCAGTAGCTTCAATCATTTCTGGACGTTTTTCAATGGCAAAAATCAATGAATATTGTAAATGCACAAAAAGTAATTTCTCCGCATTGCAAGGTGCAATTCTGAAATTTTTTGCTTTTTCCTGCTCCTCTTAGCATGACAAAGAAGATTCAAAGAGAGTGAGATGCCAGATCCTTTCCTTCAGTCAGTAGCTTCAATCATTTCTGGTATATGAATAACATGATGTTTTTCAATGGCAAAAATCAATGAATTTTGTAAATGCACAAACAGTAATTTCTCCGCATTGCAAGGCGCAATTCTGAAATTTTTTGCTTTTTCCTGCTCCTCTTAGCATGATAAATAAGATTCAAAGAGAGTGAGATGCCAGCTCCTTTCATTCAGTCAGTAGCTTCAATCATTTCTGGACATTTTTCAATGGCAAAAATCAATGAATATTGTAAATGCACAAACAGTAATTTCTCCGCATTGCAAGGTGCAATTCTGAAATTTTTTGCTTTTTCCTGCTCCTCTTAGCATGATAAAGAAGATTCAAAGAGAGTGAGATGCCAGCTCCTTTCATTCAGTCAGTAGCTTCAATCATTTCTGGACGTTTTTCAATGGCAAAAATCAATGAATATTGTAAATGCACAAACAGTAATTTCTCCGCATTGCAAGGTGCAATTCTGAAATTTTTTGCTTTTTCCTGCTCCTCTTAGCATGATAAAGAAGATTCAAAGAGAGTGAGATGCCAGCTCCTTTCATTCAGTCAGTAGCTTCAATCATTTCTGGACGTTTTTCAATGGCAAAAATCATTGAATATTGTAAATGCACAAACAGTAATTTCTCCGCATTGCAAGGTGCAATTCTGAAATTTTTTACTTTTTCCTGCTCCTCTTAGCATGATAAAGAAGATTCAAAGAGAGTGAGATGCCAGCTCCTTTCATTCAGTCAGTAGCTTCAATCATTTCTGGTATATGAATAACATGATGTTTTTCAATCGCAAAAATCAATGAATATTGTAAATGCACAAACAGTAATTTCTCCGCATTGCAAGGTGCAATTCTGAAATGTTTTGCTTTTTCCTGCTCCTCTTAGCATGATAAAGAAGATTCAAAGAGAGTGAGATGCCAGCTCCTTTCATTCAGTCAGTAGCTTCAATCATTTCTGGACGTTTTTCAATGGCAAAAATCAATGAATATTGTAAATGCACAAACAGTAATTTCTCCGCATTGCAAGGTGCAATTCTGAAATTTTTTGCTTTTTCCTGCTCCTCTTAGCATGACAAAGAAGATTCAAAGAGAGTGAGATGCCAGATCCTTTCCTTCAGTCAGTAGCTTCAATCATTTCTGGTATATGAATAACATGATGTTTTTCAATGGCAAAAATCAATGAATTTTGTAAATGCACAAACAGTAATTTCTCCGCATTGCAAGGCGCAATTCTGAAATTTTTTGCTTTTTCCTGCTCCTCTTAGCATGATAAAGAAGATTCAAAGAGAGTGAGATGCCAGCTCCTTTCATTCAGTCAGTAGCTTCAATCATTTCTGGACATTTTTCAATGGCAAAAATCAATGACTATTGTAAATGCACAAACAGTAATTTCTCCGCATTGCAAGGTGCAATTCTGAAATTTTTTGCTTTTTCCTGCTCCTCTTAGCATGATAAAGAAGATTCAAAGAGAGTGAGATGCCAGCTCCTTTCATTCAGTCAGTAGCTTCAATCATTTCTGGACGTTTTTCAATGGCAAAAATCAATGAATATTGTAAATGCACAAACAGTAATTTCTCCGCATTGCAAGGTGCAATTCTGAAATTTTTTGCTTTTTCCTGCTCCTCTTAGCATGATAAAGAAGATTCAAAGAGAGTGAGATGCCAGCTCCTTTCATTCAGTCAGTAGCTTCAATCATTTCTGGACGTTTTTCAATGGCAAAAATCAATGAATATTGTAAATGCACAAACTGCAATTTCTCCGCATTGCAAGGTGCAATTCTGAAATTTTTTGCTTTTTCCTGCTCCTCTTAGCATGATAAAGAAGATTCAAAGAGAGTGAGATGCCAGCTCCTTTCATTCAGTCAGTAGCTTCAATCATTTCTGGTATATGAATAACATGATGTTTTTCAATAGCAAAAATCAATGAATATTGTAAATGCACAAACAGTAATTTCTCCGCATTGCAAGGTGCAATTCTGAAATTTTTGGCTTTTTCCTGCTCCTCTTAGCATGATAAAGAAGATTCAAAGAGAGTGAGATGCCAGCTCCTTTCATTCAGTCAGTAGCTTCAATCATTTCTGGACGTTTTTCAATGGCAAAAATCAATGAATATTGTAAATGCACAAACAGTAATTTCTCCGCATTGCAAGGTGCAATTCTGAAATTTTTTGCTTTTTCCTGCTCCTCTTAGCATGATAAAGAAGATTCAAAGAGAGTGAGATGCCAGCTCCTTTCATTCAGTCAGTAGCTTCAATCATTTCTGGACGTTTTTCAATGGCAAAAATCATTGAATATTGTAAATGCACAAACAGTAATTTCTCCGCATTGCAAGGTGCAATTCTGAAATTTTTTACTTTTTCCTGCTCCTCTTAGCATGATAAAGAAGATTCAAAGAGAGTGAGATGCCAGCTCCTTTCATTCAGTCAGTAGCTTCAATCATTTCTGGTATATGAATAACATGATGTTTTTCAATCGCAAAAATCAATGAATATTGTAAATGCACAAACAGTAATTTCTCCGCATTGCAAGGTGCAATTCTGAAATGTTTTGCTTTTTCCTGCTCCTCTTAGCATGATAAAGAAGATTCAAAGAGAGTGAGATGCCAGCTCCTTTCATTCAGTCAGTAGCTTCAATCATTTCTGGACGTTTTTCAATGGCAAAAATCAATGAATATTGTAAATGCACAAACAGTAATTTCTCCGCATTGCAAGGTGCAATTCTGAAATTTTTTGCTTTTTCCTGCTCCTCTTAGCATGAAAAAGAAGATTCAAAGAGAGTGAGATGCCAGATCCTTTCCTTCAGTCAGTAGCTTCAATCATTTCTGGTATATGAATAACATGATGTTTTTCAGTGGCAAAAATCAATGAATTTTGTAAATGCACAAACAGTAATTTCTCCGCATTGCAAGGCGCAATTCTGAAATTTTTTGCTTTTTCCTGCTCCTCTTAGCATGATAAAGAAGATTCAAAGAGAGTGAGATGCCAGCTCCTTTCATTCAGTCAGTAGCTTCAATCATTTCTGGACATTTTTCAATGGCAAAAATCAATGAATATTGTAAATGCACAAACAGTAATTTCTCCGCATTGCAAGGTGCAATTCTGAAATTTTTTGCTTTTTCCTGCTCCTCTTAGCATGATAAAGAAGATTCAAAGAGAGTGAGATGCCAGCTCCTTTCATTCAGTCAGTAGCTTCAATCATTTCTGGACGTTTTTCAATGGCAAAAATCAATGAATATTGTAAATGCACAAACAGTAATTTCTCCGCATTGCAAGGTGCAATTCTGAAATTTTTTGCTTTTTCCTGCTCCTCTTAGCATGATAAAGAAGATTCAAAGAGAGTGAGATGCCAGCTCCTTTCATTCAGTCAGTAGCTTCAATCATTTCTGGACGTTTTTCAATGGCAAAAATCAATGAATATTGTAAATGCACAAACTGCAATTTCTCCGCATTGCAAGGTGCAATTCTGAATTTTTTTGCTTTTTCCTGCTCCTCTTAGCATGATAAAGAAGATTCAAAGAGAGTGAGATGCCAGCTCCTTTCATTCAGTCAGTAGCTTCAATCATTTCTGGTATATGAATAACATGATGTTTTTCAATGGCAAAAATCAATGAATATTGTAAATGCACAAACAGTAATTTCTCCGCATTGCAAGGTGCAATTCTGAAATTTTTTGCTTTTTCCTGCTCCTCTTAGCATGATAAAGAAGATTCAAAGAGAGTGAGATGCCAGCTCCTTTCATTCAGTCAGTAGCTTCAATCATTTCTGGACGTTTTTCAATGGCAAAAATCATTGAATATTGTAAATGCACAAACAGTAATTTCTCCGCATTGCAAGGTGCAATTCTGAAATTTTTTACTTTTTCCTGCTCCTCTTAGCATGATAAAGAAGATTCAAAGAGAGTGAGATGCCAGCTACTTTCATTCAGTCAGTAGCTTCAATCATTTCTGGTATATGAATAACATGATGTTTTTCAATCGCAAAAATCAATGAATATTGTAAATGCACAAACAGTAATTTCTCCGCATTGCAAGGTGCAATTCTGAAATGTTTTGCTTTTTCCTGCTCCTCTTAGCATGATAAAGAAGATTCAAAGAGAGTGAGATGCCAGCTCCTTTCATTCAGTCAGTAGCTTCAATCATTTCTGGACGTTTTTCAATGGCAAAAATCAATGAATATTGTAAATGCACAAAAAGTAATTTCTCCGCATTGCAAGGTGCAATTCTGAAATTTTTTGCTTTTTCCTGCTCCTCTTAGCATGACAAAGAAGATTCAAAGAGAGTGAGATGCCAGATCCTTTCCTTCAGTCAGTAGCTTCAATCATTTCTGGTATATGAATAACATGATGTTTTTCAATGGCAAAAATCAATGAATTTTGTAAATGCACAAACAGTAATTTCTCCGCATTGCAAGGCGCAATTCTGAAATTTTTTGCTTTTTCCTGCTCCTCTTAGCATGATAAATAAGATTCAAAGAGAGTGAGATGCCAGCTCCTTTCATTCAGTCAGTAGCTTCAATCATTTCTGGACATTTTTCAATGGCAAAAATCAATGAATATTGTAAATGCACAAACAGTAATTTCTCCGCATTGCAAGGTGCAATTCTGAAATTTTTTGCTTTTTCCTGCTCCTCTTAGCATGATAAAGAAGATTCAAAGAGAGTGAGATGCCAGCTCCTTTCATTCAGTCAGTAGCTTCAATCATTTCTGGACGTTTTTCAATGGCAAAAATCAATGAATATTGTAAATGCACAAACAGTAATTTCTCCGCATTGCAAGGTGCAATTCTGAAATTTTTTGCTTTTTCCTGCTCCTCTTAGCATGATAAAGAAGATTCAAAGAGAGTGAGATGCCAGCTCCTTTCATTCAGTCAGTAGCTTCAATCATTTCTGGACGTTTTTCAATGGCAAAAATCATTGAATATTGTAAATGCACAAACAGTAATTTCTCCGCATTGCAAGGTGCAATTCTGAAATTTTTTACTTTTTCCTGCTCCTCTTAGCATGATAAAGAAGATTCAAAGAGAGTGAGATGCCAGCTCCTTTCATTCAGTCAGTAGCTTCAATCATTTCTGGTATATGAATAACATGATGTTTTTCAATCGCAAAAATCAATGAATATTGTAAATGCACAAACAGTAATTTCTCCGCATTGCAAGGTGCAATTCTGAAATGTTTTGCTTTTTCCTGCTCCTCTTAGCATGATAAAGAAGATTCAAAGAGAGTGAGATGCCAGCTCCTTTCATTCAGTCAGTAGCTTCAATCATTTCTGGACGTTTTTCAATGGCAAAAATCAATGAATATTGTAAATGCACAAACAGTAATTTCTCCGCATTGCAAGGTGCAATTCTGAAATTTTTTGCTTTTTCCTGCTCCTCTTAGCATGACAAAGAAGATTCAAAGAGAGTGAGATGCCAGATCCTTTCCTTCAGTCAGTAGCTTCAATCATTTCTGGTATATGAATAACATGATGTTTTTCAATGGCAAAAATCAATGAATTTTGTAAATGCACAAACAGTAATTTCTCCGCATTGCAAGGCGCAATTCTGAAATTTTTTGCTTTTTCCTGCTCCTCTTAGCATGATAAAGAAGATTCAAAGAGAGTGAGATGCCAGCTCCTTTCATTCAGTCAGTAGCTTCAATCATTTCTGGACATTTTTCAATGGCAAAAATCAATGACTATTGTAAATGCACAAACAGTAATTTCTCCGCATTGCAAGGTGCAATTCTGAAATTTTTTGCTTTTTCCTGCTCCTCTTAGCATGATAAAGAAGATTCAAAGAGAGTGAGATGCCAGCTCCTTTCATTCAGTCAGTAGCTTCAATCATTTCTGGACGTTTTTCAATGGCAAAAATCAATGAATATTGTAAATGCACAAACAGTAATTTCTCCGCATTGCAAGGTGCAATTCTGAAATTTTTTGCTTTTTCCTGCTCCTCTTAGCATGATAAAGAAGATTCAAAGAGAGTGAGATGCCAGCTCCTTTCATTCAGTCAGTAGCTTCAATCATTTCTGGACGTTTTTCAATGGCAAAAATCAATGAATATTGTAAATGCACAAACTGCAATTTCTCCGCATTGCAAGGTGCAATTCTGAAATTTTTTGCTTTTTCCTGCTCCTCTTAGCATGATAAAGAAGATTCAAAGAGAGTGAGATGCCAGCTCCTTTCATTCAGTCAGTAGCTTCAATCATTTCTGGTATATGAATAACATGATGTTTTTCAATAGCAAAAATCAATGAATATTGTAAATGCACAAACAGTAATTTCTCCGCATTGCAAGGTGCAATTCTGAAATTTTTGGCTTTTTCCTGCTCCTCTTAGCATGATAAAGAAGATTCAAAGAGAGTGAGATGCCAGCTCCTTTCATTCAGTCAGTAGCTTCAATCATTTCTGGACGTTTTTCAATGGCAAAAATCAATGAATATTGTAAATGCACAAACAGTAATTTCTCCGCATTGCAAGGTGCAATTCTGAAATTTTTTGCTTTTTCCTGCTCCTCTTAGCATGATAAACAAGATTCAAAGAGAGTGAGATGCCAGCTCCTTTCATTCAGTCAGTAGCTTCAATCATTTCTGGACGTTTTTCAATGGCAAAAATCATTGAATATTGTAAATGCACAAACAGTAATTTCTCCGCATTGCAAGGTGCAATTCTGAAATTTTTTACTTTTTCCTGCTCCTCTTAGCATGATAAAGAAGATTCAAAGAGAATGAGATGCCAGCTCCTTTCATTCAGTCAGTAGCTTCAATCATTTCTGGTATATGAATAACATGATGTTTTTCAATCGCAAAAATCAATGAATATTGTAAATGCACAAACAGTAATTTCTCCGCATTGCAAGGAGCAATTCTGAAATTTTTTGCTTTTTCCTGCTCCTCTTAGCATGATAAAGAAGATTCAAAGAGAGTGAGATGCCAGCTCCTTTCATTCAGTCAGTAGCTTCAATCATTTCTGGACGTTTTTCAATGGCAAAAATCAATGAATATTGTAAATGCACAAACAGTAATTTCTCCGCATTGCAAGGTGCAATTCTGAAATTTTTTGCTTTTTCCTGCTCCTCTTAGCATGATAAAGAAGATTCAAAGAGAGTGAGATGCCAGCTCCTTTCCTTCAGTCAGTAGCTTCAATCATTTCTGGTATATGAATAACATGATGTTTTTCAATGGCAAAAATCAATGAATTTTGTAAATGCACAAACAGTAATTTCTCCGCATTGCAAGGCGCAATTCTGAAATTTTTTGCTTTTTCCTGCTCCTCTTAGCATGATAAAGAAGATTCAAAGAGAGTGAGATGCCAGCTCCTTTCATTCAGTCAGTAGCTTCAATCATTTCTGGACATTTTTCAATGGCAAAAATCAATGAATATTGTAAATGCACAAACAGTAATTTCTCCGCATTGCAAGGTGCAATTCTGAAATTTTTTGCTTTTTCCTGCTCCTCTTAGCATGATAAAGAAGATTCAAAGAGAGTGAGATGCCAGCTCCTTTCATTCAGTCAGTAGCTTCAATCATTTCTGGACGTTTTTCAATGGCAAAAATCAATGAATATTGTAAATGCACAAACAGTAATTTCTCCGCATTGCAAGGTGCAATTCTGAAATTTTTTGCTTTTTCCTGCTCCTCTTAGCATGATAAAGAAGATTCAAAGAGAGTGAGGTGCCAGCTCCTTTCATTCAGTCAGGAGCTTCAAACATTTCTGGTATATGAATAACATGTTTTTCAATGGCAAAAATCAATGAATATTGTAAATGCACAAACAGTAATTTCTCCGCATTGCAAGGTGCAATTCTGAAATTTTTTGCTTTTTCCTGCTCCTCTTAGCATGATAAAGAAGATTCAAAGAGAGTGAGATGCCAGCTCCTTTCATTCAGTCAGTAGCTTCAATCATTTCTGGACGTTTTTCAATGGCAAAAATCAATGAATATTGTAAATGCACAAACTGTAATTTCTCCGCATTGCAAGGTGCAATTCTGAAATTTTTTGCTTTTTCCTGCTCCTCTTAGCATGATAAAGAAGATTCAAAGAGAGTGAGATGCCAGCTCCTTTCATTCAGTCAGTAGCTTCAATCATTTCTGGACGTTTTTCAATGGCAAAAATCAATGAATATTGTAAATGCACAAACAGTAATTTCTCCGCATTGCAAGGTGCAATTCTGAAATTTTTTGCTTTTTCCTGCTCCTCTTAGAATGATAAAGAAGATTCAAAGAGAGTGAGATGCCAGCTCCTTTCATTCAGTCAGTACCTTCAATCATTTCTGGACGTTTTTCAATGGCAAAAATCAATGAATATTGTAAATGCACAAACAGTAATTTCTCCGCATTGCAAGGTGCAATTCTGAAATTTTTTGCTTTTTCCTGCTCCTCTTAGCATGATAAAGAAGATTCAAAGAGAGTGAGGTGCCAGTTCCTTTCATTCAGTCAGTAGCTTCAAACATTTCTGGTATATGAATAACATGATGTTTTTCAATGGCAAAAATCAATGAATATTGTAAATGCACAAACAGTAATTTCTCCGCATTGCAAGGTGCAAGTCTGAAATTTTTTGCTTTTTCCTGCTCCTCTTAGCATGATAAAGAAGATTCAAAGAGAGTGAGATGCCAGCTCCTTTCATTCAGTCAGTAGCTTCAAACATTTCTGGTATATGAATAACATGATGTTTTTCAATGGCAAAAATCAATGAATATTGTAAATGCACAAACAGTAATTTCTCCGCATTGCAAGGTGCAAGTCTGAAATTTTTTGCTTTTTCCTGCTCCTCTTAGCATGATAAAGAAGATTCAAAGAGAGTGAGATGCCAGCTACTTTCATTCAGTCAGTAGCTTCAATCATTTCTGGACGTTTTTCAATGGTAAAAATCAATGAATATTGTAAATGCACAAACAGTAATTTCTCCACATTGCAAGGTGCAATTCTGAAATTTTTTGCTTTATCCTGCTCCTCTTAGCATGATAAAGAAGATTCAAAGAGATTGAGATGCCAGCTCCTTTCATTCAGTCAGTAGCTTCAAACATTTCTGGTATATGAATAACATGATGTTTTTCAATGGCAAAAATCAATGAATATTGTAAATGCACAAACAGTAATTTCTCCGCATTGCAAGGTGCAATTCTGAAATTTTTTGCTTTTTCCTGCTCCTCTTAGCATGATAAAGAAGATTCAAAGAGAGTGGGATGCCAGCTCCTTTCATTCAGTCAGTAGCTTCAAACATTTCTGGTATATGAATAACATGATGTTTTTCAATGGCAAAAATCAATGAATATTGTAAATGCACAAACAGTAATTTCTCCGCATTGCAAGGTGCAAGTCTGAAATTTTTTGCTTTTTCCTGCTCCTCTTAGCATGATAAAGAAGATTCAAAGAGAGTGAGATGCCAGCTACTTTCATTCAGTCAGTAGCTTCAATCATTTCTGGACGTTTTTCAATGGTAAAAATCAATGAATATTGTAAATGCACAAACAGTAATTTCTCCACATTGCAAGGTGCAATTCTGAAATTTTTTGCTTTTTCCTGCTCCTCTTAGCATGATAAAGAAGATTCAAAGAGAGTGAGATGCCAGCTCCTTTCATTCAGTCAGTAGCTTCAAACATTTCTGGTATATGAATAACATGATGTTTTTCAATGGCAAAAATCAATGAATATTGTAAATGCACAAACAGTAATTTCTCCGCATTGCAAGGTGCAATTCTGAAATTTTTTGCTTTTTCCTGCTCCACTTAGCATGATAAAGAATATTCAAAGAGAGTGAGATGCCAGCTCCTTTCATTCAGTCAGTAGCTTCAATCATTTCTGGATGTTTTTCAATGGCAAAAATCAATGAATATTGTAAATGCACAAACTGTAATTTCTCCGCATTGCAAGGTGCAATTCTGAAATTTTTTGCTTTTTCCTGCTCCTCTTAGCATGATAAAGAAGATTCAAAGAGAGTGAGATGCCAGCTCCTTTCATTCAGTCAGTAGCTTCAATCATTTCTGGACGTTTTTCAATGGCAAAAATCAATGAATATTGTAAATGCACAAACAGTAATTTCTCCGCATTGCAAGGTGCAATTCTGAAATTTTTTGCTTTTTCCTGCTCCTCTTAGCATGATAAAGAAGATTCAAAGAGAGTGAGATGCCAGCTCCTTTCATTCAGTCAGTACCTTCAATCATTTCTGGACGTTTTTCAATGGCAAAAATCAATGAATATTGTAAATGCACAAACAGTAATTTTTCCGCATTGCAAGGTGCAATTCTGAAATTTTTTGCTTTTTCCCGCTCCTCTTAGCATGATAAAGAAGATTCAAAGAGAGTGAGGTGCCAGCTCCTTTCATTCAGTCAGTAGCTTCAAACATTTCTGGTATATGAATAACATGTTTTTCAATGGCAAAAATCAATGAATATTGTAAATGCACAAACAGTAATTTCTCCGCATTGCAAGGTGCAATTCTGAAATTTTTTGCTTTTTCCTGCTCCTCTTAGCATGATAAAGAAGATTCAAAGAGAGTGAGATGCCAGCTCCTTTCATTCAGTCAGTAGCTTCAATCATTTCTGGACGTTTTTCAATGGCAAAAATCAATGAATATTGTAAATGCACAAACAGTAATTTCTCCGCATTGCAAGGTGCAATTCTGAAATTTTTTGCTTTTTCCTGCTCCTCTTAGCATGATAAAGAAGATTCAAAGAGAGTGAGATGCCAGCTCCTTTCATTCAGTCAGTAGCTTCAATCATTTCTGGACGTTTTTAAATGGCAAAAATCAATGAATATTGTAAATGCACAAACAGTAATTTCTCCGCATTGCAAGGTGCAATTCTGAAATTTTTTGCTTTTTCCTGCTCCTCTTAGCATGATAAAGAAGATTCAAAGAGAGTGAGATGCCAGCTCCTTTCATTCAGTCAGTAGCTTCAAACATTTCTGGTATATGAATAACATGATGTTTTTCAATGGCAAAAATCAATGAATATTGTAAATGCACAAACAGTAATTTCTCCGCATTGCAAGGTGCAAGTCTGAAATTTTTTGCTTTTTCCTGCTCCTCTTAGCATGATAAAGAAGATTCAAAGAGAGTGAGATGCCAGCTACTTTCATTCAGTCAGTAGCTTCAATCATTTCTGGACGTTTTTCAATGGTAAAAATCATTGAATATTGTAAATGCACAAACAGTAATTTCTCCACATTGCAAGGTGCAATTCTAAAATTTTTTGTTTTTTCCTGCTCCTCTTAGCATGATAAAGAAGATTCAAAGAGAGTGAGATGCCAGCTCCTTTCATTCAGTCAGTAGCTTCAAACATTTCTGGTATATGAATAACATGATGTTTTTCAATGGCAAAAATCAATGAATATTGTAAATGCACAAACAGTAATTTCTCCGCATTGCAAGGTGCAATTCTGAAATTTTTTGCTTTTTCCTGCTCCTCTTAGCATGATTCAAAGAGAGTGAGATGCCAGCTCCTTTCATTCAGTCAGTAGCTTCAATCATTTCTGGACATTTTTCAATGGCAAAAATCAATGAATATTGTAAATGCACAAACAGTAATTTCTCCGCATTGCAAGGTGCAATTCTGAAATTTTTTGCTTTTTCCTGCTCCTCTTAGCATGATAAAGAAGATTCAAAGAGAGTGAGATGTCAGCTCCTTTCATTCAGTCAGTAGCTTCAAACATTTCTGGTATATGAATAACATGATGTTTTTCAATGGCAAAAATCAATGAATATTGTAAATGCACAAACAGTAATTTCTCCGCATTGCAAGGTGCAATTCTGAAATTTTTTGCTTTTTCCTGCTCCTCTTAGCATGATAAAGAAGATTCAAAGAGAGTGAGATGCCAGCTCCTTTCATTCAGTCAGTAGCTTCAAACATTTCTGGTATATGAATAACATGATGTTTTTCAATGGCAAAAATCAATGAATATTGTAAATGCACAAATAGTAATTTCTCCGCATTGCAAGGTGCAAGTCTGAAATTTTTTGCTTTTTCCTGCTCCTCTTAGCATGATAAAGAAGATTCAAAGAGAGTGAGATGCCAGCTACTTTCATTCAGTCAGTAGCTTCAATCATTTCTGGACGTTTTTCAATGGTAAAAATCAATGAATATTGTAAATGCACAAACAGTAATTTCTCCACATTGCAAGGTGCAATTCTGAAATTTTTTGCTTTTTCCTGCTCCTCTTAGCATGATAAAGAAGATTCAAAGAGATTGAGATGCCAGCTCCTTTCATTCAGTCAGTAGCTTCAAACATTTCTTGTATATGAATAACATGATGTTTTTCAATGGCAAAAATCAATGAATATTGTAAATGCACAAACAGTAATTTCTCCGCATTGCAAGGTGCAATTCTGAAATTTTTTGCTTTTTCCTGCTCCTCTTAGCATGATAAAGAAGATTCAAAGAGAGTGAGATGCCAGCTCCTTTCATTCAGTCAGTAGCTTCAAACATTTCTGGTATATGAATAACATGATGTTTTTCAATGGCAAAAATCAATGAATATTGTAAATGCACAAACAGTAATTTCTCCGCATTGCAAGGTGCAAGTCTGAAATTTTTTGCTTTTTCCTGCTCCTCTTAGCATGATAAAGAAAATTCAAAGAGAGTGAGATGCCAGCTACTTTCATTCAGTCAGTAGCTTCAATCATTTCTGGACGTTTTTCAATGGTAAAAATCAATGAATATTGTAAATGCACAAACAGTAATTTCTCCACATTGCAAGGTGCAATTCTGAAATTTTTTGCTTTTTCCTGCTCCTCTTAGCATGATAAAGAAGATTCAAAGAGAGTGAGATGCCAGCTCCTTTCATTCAGTCAGTAGCTTCAAACATTTCTGGTATATAAATAACATGATGTTTTTCAATGGCAAAAATCAATGAATATTGTAAATGCACAAACAGTAATTTCTCCGCATTGCAAGGTGCAATTCTGAAATTTTTTGCTTTTTCCTGTTCCTCTTAGCATGATAAAGAAGATTCAAAGAGAGTGAGATGCCAGCTCCTTTCATTCAGTCAGTAGCTTCAATCATTTCTGGACGTTTCTCAATGGCAAAAATCAATGAATATTGTAAATGCACAAACTGTAATTTCTCCGCATTGCAAGGTGCAATTCTGAAATTTTTTGCTTTTTCCTGCTCCTCTTAGCATGATAAAGAAGATTCAAAGAGAGTGAGATGCCAGCTCCTTTCATTCAGTCAGTAGCTTCAATCATTTCTGGACGTTTTTCAATGGCAAAAATCAATGAATATTGTAAATGCACAAACAGTAATTTCTCCGCATTGCAAGGTGCAATTCTGAAATTTTTTGCTTTTTCCTGCTCCTCTTAGCATGATAAAGAAGATTCAAAGAGAGTGAGATGCCAGCTCCTTTCATTCAGTCAGTACCTTCAATCATTTCTGGACGTTTTTCAATGGCAAAAATCAATGAATATTGTAAATGCACAAACAGTAATTTCTCCGCATTGCAAGGTGCAATTCTGAAATTTTTTGCTTTTTCCCGCTCCTCTTAGCATGGTAAAGAAGATTCAAAGAGATTGAGGTGCCAGCTCCTTTCATTCAGTCAGTAGCTTCAAACATTTCTGGTATATGAATTACATGTTTTTCAATGGCAAAAATCAATGAATATTGTAAATGCACAAACAGTAATTTCTCCGCATTGCAAGGTGCAATTCTGAAATTTTTTGCTTTTTCCTGCTCCTCTTAGCATGATAAAGAAGATTCAAAGAGAGTGAGATGCCAGCTCCTTTCATTCAGTCAGTAGCTTCAATCATTTCTGGACGTTTTTCAATGGCAAAAATCAATGAATATTGTAAATGCACAAACAGTAATTTCTCCGCATTGCAAGGTGCAATTCTGAAATTTTTTGCTTTTTCCTGCTCCTCTTAGCATGATAAAGAAGATTCAAAGAGAGTGAGATGCCAGCTCCTTTCATTCAGTCAGTAGCTTCAATCATTTCTGGACGTTTTTCAATGGCAAAAATCAATGAATATTGTAAATGCACAAAAAGTAATTTCTCCGCATTGCAAGGTGCAATTCTGAAATTTTTTGCTTTTTCCTGCTCCTCTTAGCATGATAAAGAAGATTCAAAGAGAGTGAGATGCCAGCTCCTTTCATTCAGTCAGTAGCTTCAAACATTTCTGGTATATGAATAACATGATGTTTTTCAATGGCAAAAATCAATGAATATTGTAAATGCACAAACAGTAATTTCTCCGCATTGCAAGGTGCAAGTCTGAAATTTTTTGCTTTTTCCTGCTCCTCTTAGCATGATAAAAAAGATTCAAAGAGAGTGAGATGGCAGCTACTTTCATTCAGTCAGTAGCTTCAATCATTTCTGGACGTTTTTCAATGGTAAAAATCAATGAATATTGTAAATGCACAAACAGTAATTTCTCCACATTGCAAGGTGCAATTCTGAAATTTTTTGCTTTTTCCTGCTCCTCTTAGCATGATAAAGAAGATTCAAAGAGAGTGAGATGCCAGCTCCTTTCATTCAGTCAGTAGCTTCAAACATTTCTGGTATATGAATAACATGATGTTTTTCAATGGCAAAAATCAATGAATATTGTAAATGCACAAACAGTAATTTCTCCGCATTGCAAGGTGCAATTCTGAAATTTCTTGCTTTTTCCTGCTCCTCTTAGCATGATAAAGAAGATTCAAAGAGAGTGAGATGCCAGCTCCTTTCATTCAGTCAGTAGCTTCAATCATTTCTGGTATATGAATAACATGATGTTTTTCAATGGCAAAAATCAATGAATATTGTAAATGCACAAACAGTAATTTCTCCGCATTGCAAGGTGCAATTCTGAAATTTTTTGCTTTTTCCTGCTCCTCTTAGCATGATAAAGAAGATTCAAAGAGAGTGAGATGCCAGCTCCTTTCATTCAGTCAGTAGCTTCAATCATTTCTGGACTTTTTTCAACGGCAAAAATCAATGAATATTGTAAATGCACAAACAGTAATTTCTCCGCATTGCAAGGTGCAATTCTGAAATTTTTTGCTTTTTCCTGCTCCTCTTAGCATGATAAAGAAGATTCAAAGAGAGTGAGATGCCAGCTCCTTTCATTCAGTCAGTAGCTTCAATCATTTCTGGACGTTTTTCAATGGCAAAAATCAATGTATATTGTAAATGCACAAACAGTAATTTCTCCGCATTGCAAGGTGCAATTCTGAAATTTTTTGCTTTTTCCTGCTCCTCTTAGCATGATAAAGAAGATTCAAAGAGAGTGAGATGCCAGCTCCTTTCATTCAGTCAGTAGCTTCAATCATTTCTGGACGTTTTTCAATGGCAAAAATCAATGAATATTGTAAATGCACAAACAGTAATTTCTCCGCATTGCAAGGTGCAATTCTGAAATTTTTTGCTTTTTCCTGCTCCTCTTAGCATGATAAAGAAGATTCAAAGAGAGTGAGATGCCAGCTCCTTTCATTCAGTCAGTAGCTTCAAACATTTCTGGTATATGAATAACATGATGTTTTTCAATGGCAAAAATCAATGAATTTTGTAAATGCACAAACAGCAATTTCTCCGCATTGCAAGGTGCAATTCTGAAATTTTTTGCTTTTTCCTGCTCCTCTTAGCATGATAAAGAAGATTCAAAGAGAGTGAGATGCCAGCTCCTTTCATTCAGTCAGTAGCTTCAATCATTTCTGGACGTTTTTCAATGGCAAAAATCAATGAATATTGTAAATGCACAAACAGTAATTTCTCCGCATTGCGAGGTGCAATTCTGAAATTTTTTGCTTTTTCCTGCTCCTCTTAGCATGATAAAGAAGATTCAAAGAGAGTGAGATGCCAGCTCCTTTCATTCAGTCAGTAGCTTCAATCATTTCTGGTATGTGAATAACATGATGTTTTTCAATGGCAAAAATCAATGAATATTGTAAATGCACAAACAGTAATTTCTCCGCATTGCAAGGTGCAATTCTGAAATGTTTTGCTTTTTCCTGCTCCTCTTAGCATGATAAAGAAGATTCAAAGAGAGTGAGATGCCAGCTCCTTTCATTCATTCAGTAGCTTCAATCATTTCTGGTATATGAATAACATGATGTTTTTCAATGGCAAAAATCAATGAATATTGTAAATGCACAAACAGTAATTTATTCGCATTGCAAGGTGCAATTCTGAAATTTTTGGTTTTTCCTGCTCCTCTTAGCATGATAAAGAAGATTCAAAGAGAGTGAGATGCCAGCTCCTTTCATTCAGTCAGTAGCTTCAAACATTTCTGGTATATGAATAACATGATGTTTTTCAATGGCAAAAATCAATGAATATTGTAAATGCACAAACAGTAATTTCTCCGCATTGCAAGGTGCAATTCTGAAATTTTTTGCCTTTTCCTGCTCCTCTTAGCATGATAAAGAAGATTCAAAGAGAGTGAGATTCCAGCTCCTTTCATTCAGTCAGTAGCTTCAAACATTTCTGGTATATGAATAACATGATGTTTTTCAATGGCAAAAATCAATGAATATTGTAAATGCACAAACAGTAATTTCTCCGCATTGCAAGGTGCAATTCTGAAATTTTTTGCTTTTTCCTGCTCCTCTTAGCATGATAAAGAAGATTCAAAGAGAGTGAGATGCCAGCTCCTTTCATTCAGTCAGTAGCTTCAATCATTTCTGGACGTTTTTCAATGGCAAAAATCAATGAATATTGTAAATGCACAAACAGTAATTTCTCCGCATTGCAAGGTGCAATTCTGAAATTTTTTGCTTTTTCCTGCTCCTCTTAGCATGATAAAGAAGATTCAAAGAGAGTGAGATGCCAGCTCCTTTCATTCAGTCAGTAGCTTCAATCATTTCTGGTATATGAATAACATGATGTTTTTCAATGGCAAAAATCAATGAATGTTGTAAATGCACAAACAGTAATTTCTCCGCATTGCAAGGTGCAATTCTGAAATTTTTTGCTTTTTCCTGCTCCTCTTAGCATGATAAAGAAGATTCAAAGAGAGTGAGATGCCAGCTCCTTTCATTCAGTCAGTAGCTTCAATCATTTCTGGACGTTTTTCAATGGCAAAAATCAATGAATATTGTAAATGCACAAACAGTAATTTCTCCGCATTGCAAGGTGCAATTCTGAAATTTTTTGCTTTTTCCTGCTCCTCTTAGCATGATAAAGAAGATTCAAAGAGAGTGACATGCCAGCTCCTTTCATTCAGTCAGTAGCTTCAAACATTTCTGGTATATGAATAACATGATGTTTTTCAATGGCAAAAATCAATGAATATTGTAAATGCACAAACAGTAATTTCTCCGCATTGCAAGGTGCAATTCTGAAATTTTTTGCTTTTTCCTGCTCCTCTTAGCATGACAAAGAAGATTCAAAGAGAGTGAGATGCCAGCTCCTTTCATTCAGTCAGTAGCTTCAATCATTTCTGGACGTTTTTCAATGGCAAAAATCAATGAATATTGTAAATGCACAAACAGTAATTTCTCCGCATTGCAAGGTGCAATTCTGAAATTTTTTGCTTTTTCCTGCTCCTCTTAGCATGATAAAGAAGATTCAAAGAGAGTGAGATGCCAGCTCCTTTCATTCAGTCAGTAGCTTCAATCATTTCTGGACGTTTTTCAACGGCAAAAATCAATGAATATTGTAAATGCACAAACAGTAATTTCTCCGCATTGCAAGGTGCAATTCTGAAATTTTTTGCTTTTTCCTGCTCCTCTTAGCATGATAAAGAAGATTCAAAGAGAGTGAGATGCCAGCTCCTTTCATTCAGTCGGTAGGTTCAATCATTTCTGGACGTTTTTCAATGGCAAAAATCAATGAATATTGTAAATGCACAAACAGTAATTTCTCCGCATTGCAAGGTGCAATTCTGAAATTTTTTGCTTTTTCCTGCTCCTCTTAGCATGATAAAGAAGATTCAAAGAGAGTGAGATGCCAGCTCCTTTCATTCAGTCAGTAGCTTCAATCATTTCTGGACGTTTTTCAATGGCAAAAATCAATGAATATTGTAAATGCACAAACAGTAATTTCTCCGCATTGCAAGGTGCAATTCTGAAATTTTTTGCTTTTTCCTGCTCCTCTTAGCATGATAAAGAAGATTCAAAGAGAGTGAGATGCCAGCTCCTTTCATTCAGTCAGTAGCTTCAATCATTTCTGGACGTTTTTCAATGGCAAAAATCAATGTATATTGTAAATGCACAAACAGTAATTTCTCCGCATTGCAAGGTGCAATTCTGAAATTTTTTGCTTTTTCCTGCTCCTCTTAGCATGATAAAGAAGATTCAAAGAGAGTGAGATGCCAGCTCCTTTCATTCAGTCAGTAGCTTCAATCATTTCTGGACGTTTTTCAATGGCAAAAATCAATGTATATTGTAAATGCACAAACAGTAATTTCTCCGCATTGCAAGGTGCAATTCTGAAATTTTTTGCTTTTTCCTGCTCCTCTTAGCATGATAAAGAAGATTCAAAGAGAGTGAGATGCCAGCTCCTTTCATTCAGTCAGTAGCTTCAATCATTTCTGGACGTTTTTCAATGGCAAAAATCAATGAATATTGTAAATGCACAAACAGTAATTTCTCCGCATTGCAAGGTGCAATTCTGAAATTTTTTGCTTTTTCCTGCTCCTCTTAGCATGATAAAGAAGATTCAAAGAGAGTGAGATGCCAGCTCCTTTCATTCAGTCAGTAGCTTCAAACATTTCTGGTATATGAATAACATGATGTTTTTCAATGGCAAAAATCAATGAATTTTGTAAATGCACAAACAGCAATTTCTCCGCATTGCAAGGTGCAATTCTGAAATTTTTTGCTTTTTCCTGCTCCTCTTAGCATGATAAAGAAGATTCAAAGAGAGTGAGATGCCAGCTCCTTTCATTCAGTCAGTAGCTTCAATCATTTCTGGACGTTTTTCAATGGCAAAAATCAATGAATATTGTAAATGCACAAACAGTAATTTCTCCGCATTGCGAGGTGCAATTCTGAAATTTTTTGCCTTTTCCTGCTCCTCTTAGCATGATAAAGAAGATTCAAAGAGAGTGAGATGCCAGCTCCTTTCATTCAGTCAGTAGCTTCAATCATTTCTGGTATATGAATAACATGATGTTTTTCAATGGCAAAAATCAATGAATATTGTAAATGCACAAACAGTAATTTCTCCGCATTGCAAGGTGCAATTCTGAAATTTTTTGCTTTTTCCTGCTCCTCTTAGCATGATAAAGAAGATTCAAAGAGAGTGAGATGCCAGCTCCTTTCATTCAGTCAGTAGCTTCAATCATTTCTGGACGTTTTTCAATGGCAAAAATCAATGAATATTGTAAATGCACAAACAGTAATTTCTCCGCATTGCAAGGTGCAATTCTGAAATTTTTTGCTTTTTCCTGCTCCTTTTAGCATGATAAAGAAGATTCAAAGAGAGTGACATGCCAGCTCCTTTCATTCAGTCAGTAGCTTCAAACATTTCTGGTATATGAATAACATGATGTTTTTCAATGGCAAAAATCAATGAATATTGTAAATGCACAAACAGTAATTTCTCCGCATTGCAAGGAGCAATTCTGAAATTTTTTGCATTTTCCTGCTCCTCTTAGCATGATAAAGAAGATTCAAAGAGAGTGAGATGCCAGCTCCTTTCATTCAGTCAGTAGCTTCAATCATTTCTGGACGTTTTTCAATGGCAAAAATCAATGAATATTGTAAATGCACAAACAGTAATTTCTCCGCATTGCAAGGTGCAATTCTGAAATTTTTTGCTTTTTCCTGCTCCTCTTAGCATGATAAAGAAGATTCAAAGAGAGTGAGATGCCAGCTCCTTTCATTCAGTCAGTAGCTTCAAACATTTCTGGACGTTTTTCAATGGCAAAAATCTATGAATATTGTAAATGCACAAACAGTAATTTCTCCGCATTGCAAGGTGCAATTCTGAAATTTTTTGCTTTTTCCTGCTCCTCTTAGCATGATAAAGAAGATTCAAAGAGAGTGAGATGCCAGCTCCTTTCATTCAGTCAGTAGCTTCAATCATTTCTGGTATATGAATAACATGATGTTTAACAATGGCAAAAATCAATGAATATTGTAAATGCACAAATAGTAATTTCTCCGCATTGCAAGGTGCAATTCTGAAATTTTTTGCTTTTTCCTGCTCCTCTTAGCATGATAAAGAAGATTCAAAGAGAGTGAGATGCCAGCTCCTTTCATTCAGTCAGTAGCTTCAATCATTTCTGGATGTTTTTCAATGGCAAAAATCAATGAATATTGTAAATGCACAAACAGTAATTTCTCCGCATTGCAAGGTGCAATTCTGAAATTTTTTGCTTTTTCCTGCTCCTCTTAGCATGATAAAGAAGATTCAAAGAGAGTGAGATGCCAGCTCCTTTCATTCAGTCAGTAGCTTCAATCATTTCTGGACGTTTTTCAACGGCAAAAATCAATGAATATTGTAAATGCACAAACAGTAATTTCTCCGCATTGCAAGGTGCAATTCTGAAATTTTTTGCTTTTTCCTGCTCCTCTTAGCATGATAAAGAAGATTCAAAGAGAGTGAGATGCCAGCTCCTTTCATTCAGTCAGTAGCTTCAATCATTTCTGGACGTTTTTCAATGGCAAAAATCAATGAATATTGTAAATGCACAAACAGTAATTTCTCCGCATTGCAAGGTGCAATTCTGAAATTTTTTGCTTTTTCCTGCTCCTCTTAGCATGATAAAGAAGATTCAAACAGAGTGAGATGCCAGCTCCTTTCATTCAGTCAGTAGCTTCAATCATTTCTGGACGTTTTTCAATGGCAAAAATCAATGAATATTGTAAATGCACAAACAGTAATTTCTCCGTATTGCAAGGTGCAATTCTGAAATTTTTTGCTTTTTCCTGCTCCTCTTAGCATGATAAAGAAGATTCAAAGAGAGTGAGATGCCAGCTCCTTTCATTCAGTCAGTAGCTTCAATCATTTCTGGACGTTTTTCAATGGCAAAAATCAATGAATATTGTAAATGCACAAGCAGTAATTTCTCCGCATTGCAAGGTGCAATTCTGAAATTTTTTGCTTTTTCCTGCTCCTCTTAGCATGATAAAGAAGATTCAAAGAGACTGAGATGCCAGCTCCTTTCATTCAGTCAGTAGCTTCAATCATTTCTGGACGTTTTTCAATGGCAAAAATCAATGAATATTGTAAATGCACAAACAGTAATTTCTCCGCATTGCAAGGTGCAATTCTGAAATTTTTTACTTTTTCCTGCTCATCTTAGCATGAAAAAGAAGATTCAAAGAGAGTGAGATGCCAGCTCCTTTCATTCAGTCAGTAGCTTCAATCATTTCTGGTATATGAATAACATGATGTTTTTCAATGGCAAAAATCAATGAATATTGTAAATGCACAAACAGTAATTTCTCCGCATTGCAAGGTGCAATTCTGAAATTTTTTGCTTTTTCCTGCTCCTCTTAGCATGATAAAGAAGATTCAAAGAGAGTGAGATGCCAGCTCCTTTCATTCAGTCAGTAGCTTCAATCATTTCTGGACGTTTTTCAAAGGCAAAAATCAATGAATATTGTAAATGCACAAACAGTAATTTCTCCGCATTGCAAGGTGCAATTCTGAAATTTTTTGCTTTTTCCTGCTCCTCTTAGCATGATAAAGAAGATTCAAAGAGAGTGAGATGCCAGCTCCTTTCATTCAGTCAGTAGCTTCAATCATTTCTGGTATATGAATAACATGATGTTTTTCAATGGCAAAAATCAATGAATATTGTAAATGCACAAACAGTAATTTCTCCGCATTGCAAGGTGCAATTCTGAAATTTTTTGCTTTTTCCTGCTCCTCTTAGCATGATAAAGAAGATTTAAAGAGAGTGAGATGCCAGCTCCTTTCATTCAGTCAGTAGCTTCAAACATTTCTGGACGTTTTTCAATGGCAAAAATCAATGAATATTGTAAATGCACAAACAGTAATTTCTCCGCATTGCAAGGTGCAATTCTGAAATTTTTTGCTTTTTCCTGCTCCTCTTAGCATGATAAAGAAGATTCAAAGAGAGTGAGATGCCAGCTCCTTTCATTCAGTCAGTAGCTTCAATCATTTCTGGTATATGAATAACATGATGTTTAACAATGGCAAAAATCAATGAATATTGTAAATGCACAAACAGTAATTTCTCCGCATTGCAAGGTGCAATTCTGAAATTTTTTGCTTTTTCCTGCTCCTCTTAGCATGATAAAGAAGATTCAAAGAGAGTGAGATGCCAGCTCCTTTCATTCAGTCAGTAGCTTCAATCATTTCTGGATGTTTTTCAATGGCAAAAATCAATGAATATTGTAAATGCACAAACAGTAATTTCTCCGCATTGCAAGGTGCAATTCTGAAATTTTTTGCTTTTTCCTGCTCCTCTTAGCATGATAAAGAAGATTCAAAGAGAGTGAGATGCCAGCTCCTTTCATTCAGTCAGTAGCTTCAATCATTTCTGGACGTTTTTCAACGGCAAAAATCAATGAATATTGTAAATGCACAAACAGTAATTTCTCCGCATTGCAAGGTGCAATTCTGAAATTTTTTGCTTTTTCCTGCTCCTCTTAGCATGATAAAGAAGATTCAAAGAGAGTGAGATGCCAGCTCCTTTCATTCAGTCAGTAGCTTCAATCATTTATGGACGTTTTTCAATGGCAAAAATCAATGAATATTGTAAATGCACAAACAGTAATTTCTCCGCATTGCAAGGTGCAATTCTGAAATTTTTTGCTTTTTCCTGCTCCTCTTAGCATGATAAAGAAGATTCAAAGAGAGTGAGATGCCAGCTCCTTTCATTCAGTCAGTAGCTTCAATCATTTCTGGACGTTTTTCAATGGCAAAAATCAATGAATATTGTAAATGCACAAACAGTAATTTCTCCGTATTGCAAGGTGCAATTCTGAAATTTTTTGCTTTTTCCTGCTCCTCTTAGCATGATAAAGAAGATTCAAAGAGAGTGAGATGCCAGCTCCTTTCATTCAGTCAGTAGCTTCAATCATTTCTGGACGTTTTTCAATGGCAAAAATCAATGAATATTGTAAATGCACAAGCAGTAATTTCTCCGCATTGCAAGGTGCAATTCTGAAATTTTTTGCTTTTTCCTGCTCCTCTTAGCATGATAAAGAAGATTCAAAGAGACTGAGATGCCAGCTCCTTTCATTCAGTCAGTAGCTTCAATCATTTCTGGACGTTTTTCAATGGCAAAAATCAATGAATATTGTAAATGCACAAACAGTAATTTCTCCGCATTGCAAGGTGCAATTCTGAAATTTTTTACTTTTTCCTGCTCCTCTTAGCATGAAAAAGAAGATTCAAAGAGAGTGAGATGCCAGCTCCTTTCATTCAGCCAGTAGCTTCAATCATTTCTGGTATATGAATAACATGATGTTTTTCAATGGCAAAAATCAATGAATATTGTAAATGCACAAACAGTAATTTCTCCGCATTGCAAGGTGCAATTCTGAATTTTTTTGCTTTTTCCTGCTCCTCTTAGCATGATAAAGAAGATTCAAAGAGAGTGAGATGCCAGCTCCTTTCATTCAGTCAGTAGCTTCAATCATTTCTGGACGTTTTTCAATGGCAAAAATCAATGAATATTGTAAATGCACAAACAGTAATTTCTCCGCATTGCAAGGTGCAATTCTGAAATTTTTTGCTTTTTCCTGCTCCTCTTAGCATGATAAAGAAGATTCAAAGAGAGTGAGATGCCAGCTCCTTTCATTCAGTCAGTAGCTTCAATCATTTCTGGTATATGAATAACATGATGTTTTTCAATGGCAAAAATAATGAATATTGTAAATGCACAAACAGTAATTTCTCCGCATTGCAAGGTGCAATTCTGAAATTTTTTGCTTTTTCCTGCTCCTCTTAGCATGATAAAGAAGATTCAAAGAGAGTGAGATGCCAGCTCCTTTCATTCAGTCAGTAGCTTCAATCATTTCTGGTATATGAATAACATGATGTTTTTCAATGGCAAAAATCAATGAATATTGTAAATGCACAAACAGTAATTTCTCCGCATTGCAAGGTGCAATTCTGAAATTTTTTGCCTTTTCCTGCTCCTCTTAGCATGATAAAGAAGATTCAAAGAGAGTGAGATGCCAGCTCCTTTCATTCAGTCAGTAGCTTCAATCATTTCTGGACGTTTTTCAATGGCAAAAATCAATGAATATTGTAAATGCACAAACAGTAATTTCTCCGCATTGCAAGGTGCAATTCTGAAATTTTTTGCTTTTTCCTGCTCCTCTTAGCATGATAAAGAAGATTCAAAGAGAGTGAGATGCCAGCTCCTTTCATTCAGTCAGTAGCTTCAAACATTTCTGGTATATGAATAACATGATGTTTTTCAATGGCAAAAATCAATGAATATTGTAAATGCACAAACAGTAATTTCTCCGCATTGCAAGGTGCAATTCTGAAATTTTTTGCTTTTTCCTGCTCCTCTTAGCATGATAAAGAAGATTCAAAGAGAGTGAGATGCCAGCTCCTTTCATTCAGTCAGTAGCTTCAATCATTTCTGGACGTTTTTCAATGGCAAAAATCAATGAATATTGTAAATGCACAAACAGTAATTTCTCCGCATTGCAAGGTGCAATTCTGAAATTTTTTGCTTTTTCCTGCTCCTCTTAGCATGATAAAGAAGATTCAAAGAGAGTGAGATGCCAGCTCCTTTCATTCAGTCAGTAGCTTCAATCATTTCTGGACGTTTTTCAATGGCAAAAATCAATGAATATTGTAAATGCACAAACTGCAATTTCTCCGCATTGCAAGGTGCAATTCTGAAATTTTTTGCTTTTTCCTGCTCCTCTTAGCATGATAAAGAAGATTCAAAGAGAGTGAGATGCCAGCTCCTTTCATTCAGTCAGTAGCTTCAATCATTTCTGGTATATGAATAACATGATGTTTTTCAATGACAAAAATCAATGAATATTGTAAATGCACAAACAGTAATTTCTCCGCATTGCAAGGTGCAATTCTGAAATTTTTTGCTTTCTCCTGCTCCTCTTAGCATGATAAAGAAGATTCAAAGAGAGTGAGATGCCAGCTCCTTTCATTCAGTCAGTAGCTTCAATCATTTCTGGACGTTTTTCAATGGCAAAAATCATTGAATATTGTAAATGCACAAACAGTAATTTCTCCGCATTGCAAGGTGCAATTCTGAAATTTTTTACTTTTTCCTGCTCCTCTTAGCATGATAAAGAAGATTCAAAGAGAGTGAGATGCCAGCTCCTTTCATTCAGTCAGTAGCTTCAATCATTTCTGGTATATGAATAACATGATGTTTTTCAATCGCAAAAATCAATGAATATTGTAAATGCACAAACAGTAATTTCTCCGCATTGCAAGGTGCAATTCTGAAATGTTTTGCTTTTTCCTGCTCCTCTTAGCATGATAAAGAAGATTCAAAGAGAGTGAGATGCCAGCTCCTTTCATTCAGTCAGTAGCTTCAATCATTTCTGGACGTTTTTCAATGGCAAAAATCAATGAATATTGTAAATGCACAAACAGTAATTTCTCCGCATTGCAAGGTGCAATTCTGAAATTTTTTGCTTTTTCCTGCTCCTCTTAGCATGACAAAGAAGATTCAAAGAGAGTGAGATGCCAGATCCTTTCCTTCAGTCAGTAGCTTCAATCATTTCTGGTATATGAATAACATGATGTTTTTCAATGGCAAAAATCAATGAATTTTGTAAATGCACAAACAGTAATTTCTCCGCATTGCAAGGCGCAATTCTGAAATTTTTTGCTTTTTCCTGCTCCTCTTAGCATGATAAAGAAGATTCAAAGAGAGTGAGATGCCAGCTCCTTTCATTCAGTCAGTAGCTTCAATCATTTCTGGACATTTTTCAATGGCAAAAATCAATGAATATTGTAAATGCACAAACAGTAATTTCTCCGCATTGCAAGGTGCAATTCTGAAATTTTTTGCTTTTTCCTGCTCCTCTTAGCATGATAAAGAAGATTCAAAGAGAGTGAGATGCCAGCTCCTTTCATTCAGTCAGTAGCTTCAATCATTTCTGGACGTTTTTCAATGGCAAAAATCAATGAATATTGTAAATGCACAAACAGTAATTTCTCCGCATTGCAAGGTGCAATTCTGAAATTTTTTGCTTTTTCCTGCTCCTCTTAGCATGATAAAGAAGATTCAAAGAGAGTGAGATGCCAGCTCCTTTCATTCAGTCAGTAGCTTCAATCATTTCTGGACGTTTTTCAATGGCAAAAATCATTGAATATTGTAAATGCACAAACAGTAATTTCTCCGCATTGCAAGGTGCAATTCTGAAATTTTTTACTTTTTCCTGCTCCTCTTAGCATGATAAAGAAGATTCAAAGAGAGTGAGATGCCAGCTCCTTTCATTCAGTCAGTAGCTTCAATCATTTCTGGTATATGAATAACATGATGTTTTTCAATCGCAAAAATCAATGAATATTGTAAATGCACAAACAGTAATTTCTCCGCATTGCAAGGTGCAATTCTGAAATGTTTTGCTTTTTCCTGCTCCTCTTAGCATGATAAAGAAGATTCAAAGAGAGTGAGATGCCAGCTCCTTTCATTCAGTCAGTAGCTTCAATCATTTCTGGACGTTTTTCAATGGCAAAAATCAATGAATATTGTAAATGCACAAACAGTAATTTCTCCGCATTGCAAGGTGCAATTCTGAAATTTTTTGCTTTTTCCTGCTCCTCTTAGCATGACAAAGAAGATTCAAAGAGAGTGAGATGCCAGATCCTTTCCTTCAGTCAGTAGCTTCAATCATTTCTGGTATATGAATAACATGATGTTTTTCAATGGCAAAAATCAATGAATTTTGTAAATGCACAAACAGTAATTTCTCCGCATTGCAAGGCGCAATTCTGAAATTTTTTGCTTTTTCCTGCTCCTCTTAGCATGATAAAGAAGATTCAAAGAGAGTGAGATGCCAGCTCCTTTCATTCAGTCAGTAGCTTCAATCATTTCTGGACATTTTTCAATGGCAAAAATCAATGAATATTGTAAATGCACAAACAGTAATTTCTCCGCATTGCAAGGTGCAATTCTGAAATTTTTTGCTTTTTCCTGCTCCTCTTAGCATGATAAAGAAGATTCAAAGAGAGTGAGATGCCAGCTCCTTTCATTCAGTCAGTAGCTTCAATCATTTCTGGACGTTTTTCAATGGCAAAAATCAATGAATATTGTAAATGCACAAACAGTAATTTCTCCGCATTGCAAGGTGCAATTCTGAAATTTTTTGCTTTTTCCTGCTCCTCTTAGCATGATAAAGAAGATTCAAAGAGAGTGAGATGCCAGCTCCTTTCATTCAGTCAGTAGCTTCAATCATTTCTGGACGTTTTTCAATGGCAAAAATCAATGAATATTGTAAATGCACAAACTGCAATTTCTCCGCATTGCAAGGTGCAATTCTGAAATTTTTTGCTTTTTCCTGCTCCTCTTAGCATGATAAAGAAGATTCAAAGAGAGTGAGATGCCAGCTCCTTTCATTCAGTCAGTAGCTTCAATCATTTCTGGTATATGAATAACATGATGTTTTTCAATGGCAAAAATCAATGAATATTGTAAATGCACAAACAGTAATTTCTCCGCATTGCAAGGTGCAATTCTGAAATTTTTTGCTTTTTCCTGCTCCTCTTAGCATGATAAAGAAGATTCAAAGAGAGTGAGATGCCAGCTCCTTTCATTCAGTCAGTAGCTTCAATCATTTCTGGACGTTTTTCAATGGCAAAAATCAATGAATATTGTAAATGCACAAACTGCAATTTCTCCGCATTGCAAGGTGCAATTCTGAAATTTTTTGCTTTTTCCTGCTCCTCTTAGCATGATAAAGAAGATTCAAAGAGAGTGAGATGCCAGCTCCTTTCATTCAGTCAGTAGCTTCAATCATTTCTGGTATATGAATAACATGATGTTTTTCAATAGCAAAAATCAATGAATATTGTAAATGCACAAACAGTAATTTCTCCGCATTGCAAGGTGCAATTCTGAAATTTTTGGCTTTTTCCTGCTCCTCTTAGCATGATAAAGAAGATTCAAAGAGAGTGAGATGCCAGCTCCTTTCATTCAGTCAGTAGCTTCAATCATTTCTGGACGTTTTTCAATGGCAAAAATCAATGAATATTGTAAATGCACAAACAGTAATTTCTCCGCATTGCAAGGTGCAATTCTGAAATTTTTTGCTTTTTCCTGCTCCTCTTAGCATGATAAACAAGATTCAAAGAGAGTGAGATGCCAGCTCCTTTCATTCAGTCAGTAGCTTCAATCATTTCTGGACGTTTTTCAATGGCAAAAATCATTGAATATTGTAAATGCACAAACAGTAATTTCTCCGCATTGCAAGGTGCAATTCTGAAATTTTTTACTTTTTCCTGCTCCTCTTAGCATGATAAAGAAGATTCAAAGAGAATGAGATGCCAGCTCCTTTCATTCAGTCAGTAGCTTCAATCATTTCTGGTATATGAATAACATGATGTTTTTCAATGGCAAAAATCAATGAATATTGTAAATGCACAAACAGTAATTTCTCCGCATTGCAAGGTGCAATTCTGAAATTTTTTGCCTTTTCCTGCTCCTCTTAGCATGATAAAGAAGATTCAAAGAGAGTGAGATACCAGCTCCTTTCATTCAGTCAGTAGCTTCAATCATTTCTGGACGTTTTTCAATGGCAAAAATCAATGAATATTGTAAATGCACAAACAGTAATTTCTCCGCATTGCAAGGTGCAATTCTGAAATTTTTTGCTTTTTCCTGCTCTAGCATGATAAAGAAGATTCAAAGAGAGTGAGATGCCAGCTCCTTTCATTCAGTCAGTAGCTTCAAACATTTCTGGTATATGAATAACATGATGTTTTTCAATGGCAAAAATCAATGAATATTGTAAATGCACAAACAGTAATTTCTCCGCATTGCAAGGTGCAATTCTGAAATTTTTTGCTTTTTCCTGCTCCTCTTAGCATGATAAAGAAGATTCAAAGAGAGTGAGATGCCAGCTCCTTTCATTCAGTCAGTAGCTTCAATCATTTCTGGACGTTTTTCAATGGCAAAAATCAATGAATATTGTAAATGCACAAACAGTAATTTCTCCGCATTGCAAGGTGCAATTCTGAAATTTTTTGCTTTTTCCTGCTCCTCTTAGCATGATAAAGAAGATTCAAAGAGAGTGAGATGCCAGCTCCTTTCATTCAGTCAGTAGCTTCAATCATTTCTGGACGTTTTTCAATGGCAAAAATCAATGAATATTGTAAATGCACAAACTGCAATTTCTCCGCATTGCAAGGTGCAATTCTGAAATTTTTTGCTTTTTCCTGCTCCTCTTAGCATGATAAAGAAGATTCAAAGAGAGTGAGATGCCAGCTCCTTTCATTCAGTCAGTAGCTTCAATCATTTCTGGTATATGAATAACATGATGTTTTTCAATGGCAAAAATCAATGAATATTGTAAATGCACAAACAGTAATTTCTCCGCATTGCAAGGTGCAATTCTGAAATTTTTTGCTTTTTCCTGCTCCTCTTAGCATGATAAAGAAGATTCAAAGAGAGTGAGATGCCAGCTCCTTTCATTCAGTCAGTAGCTTCAATCATTTCTGGTATATGAATAACATGATGTTTTTCAATGGCAAAAATCAATGAATATTGTAAATGCACAAACAGTAATTTCTCCGCATTGCAAGGTGCAATTCTGAAATTTTTTGCTTTTTCCTGCTCCTCTTAGCATGATAAAGAAGATTCAAAGAGAGTGAGATGCCAGCTCCTTTCATTCAGTCAGTAGCTTCAATCATTTCTGGACGTTTTTCAATGGCAAAAATCATTGAATATTGTAAATGCACAAACAGTAATTTCTCCGCATTGCAAGGTGCAATTCTGAAATTTTTTACTTTTTCCTGCTCCTCTTAGCATGATAAAGAAGATTCAAAGAGAGTGAGATGCCAGCTCCTTTCATTCAGTCAGTAGCTTCAATCATTTCTGGTATATGAATAACATGATGTTTTTCAATCGCAAAAATCAATGAATATTGTAAATGCACAAACAGTAATTTCTCCGCATTGCAAGGTGCAATTCTGAAATGTTTTGCTTTTTCCTGCTCCTCTTAGCATGATAAAGAAGATTCAAAGAGAGTGAGATGCCAGCTCCTTTCATTCAGTCAGTAGCTTCAATCATTTCTGGACGTTTTTCAATGGCAAAAATCAATGAATATTGTAAATGCACAAACAGTAATTTCTCCGCATTGCAAGGTGCAATTCTGAAATTTTTTGCTTTTTCCTGCTCCTCTTAGCATGACAAAGAAGATTCAAAGAGAGTGAGATGCCAGATCCTTTCCTTCAGTCAGTAGCTTCAATCATTTCTGGTCTATGAATAACATGATGTTTTTCAATGGCAAAAATCAATGAATTTTGTAAATGCACAAACAGTAATTTCTCCGCATTGCAAGGCGCAATTCTGAAATTTTTTGCTTTTTCCTGCTCCTCTTAGCATGATAAAGAAGATTCAAAGAGAGTGAGATGCCAGCTCCTTTCATTCAGTCAGTAGCTTCAATCATTTCTGGACATTTTTCAATGGCAAAAATCAATGAATATTGTAAATGCACAAACAGTAATTTCTCCGCATTGCAAGGTGCAATTCTGAAATTTTTTGCTTTTTCCTGCTCCTCTTAGCATGATAAAGAAGATTCAAAGAGAGTGAGATGCCAGCTCCTTTCATTCAGTCAGTAGCTTCAATCATTTCTTGACGTTTTTCAATGGCAAAAATCAATGAATATTGTAAATGCACAAACAGTAATTTCTCCGCATTGCAAGGTGCAATTCTGAAATTTTTTGCTTTTTCCTGCTCCTCTTAGCATGATAAAGAAGATTCAAAGAGAGTGAGATGCCAGCTCCTTTCATTCAGTCAGTAGCTTCAATCATTTCTGGACGTTTTTCAATGGCAAAAATCATTGAATATTGTAAATGCACAAACAGTAATTTCTCCGCATTGCAAGGTGCAATTCTGAAATTTTTTACTTTTTCCTGCTCCTCTTAGCATGATAAAGAAGATTCAAAGAGAGTGAGATGCCAGCTCCTTTCATTCAGTCAGTAGCTTCAATCATTTCTGGTATATGAATAACATGATGTTTTTCAATCGCAAAAATCAATGAATATTGTAAATGCACAAACAGTAATTTCTCCGCATTGCAAGGTGCAATTCTGAAATGTTTTGCTTTTTCCTGCTCCTCTTAGCATGATAAAGAAGATTCAAAGAGAGTGAGATGCCAGCTCCTTTAATTCAGTCAGTAGCTTCAATCATTTCTGGACGTTTTTCAATGGCAAAAATCAATGAATATTGTAAATGCACAAACAGTAATTTCTCCGCATTGCAAGGTGCAATTCTGAAATTTTTTGCTTTTTCCTGCTCCTCTTAGCATGACAAAGAAGATTCAAAGAGAGTGAGATGCCAGATCCTTTCCTTCAGTCAGTAGCTTCAATGATTTCTGGTATATGAATAACATGATGTTTTTCAATGGCAAAAATCAATGAATTTTGTAAATGCACAAACAGTAATTTCTCCGCATTGCAAGGCGCAATTCTGAAATTTTTTGCTTTTTCCTGCTCCTCTTAGCATGATAAAGAAGATTCAAAGAGAGTGAGATGCCAGCTCCTTTCATTCAGTCAGTAGCTTCAATCATTTCTGGACATTTTTCAATGGCAAAAATCAATGAATATTGTAAATGCACAAACAGTAATTTCTCCGCATTGCAAGGTGCAATTCTGAAATTTTTTGCTTTTTCCTGCTCCTCTTAGCATGATAAAGAAGATTCAAAGAGAGTGAGATGCCAGCTCCTTTCATTCAGTCAGTAGCTTCAATCATTTCTGGACGTTTTTCAATGGCAAAAATCAATGAATATTGTAAATGCACAAACAGTAATTTCTCCGCATTGCAAGGTGCAATTCTGAAATTTTTTGCTTTTTCCTGCTCCTCTTAGCATGATAAAGAAGATTCAAAGAGAGTGAGATGCCAGCTCCTTTCATTCAGTCAGTAGCTTCAATCATTTCTGGACGTTTTTCAATGGCAAAAATCAATGAATATTGTAAATGCACAAACTGCAATTTCTCCGCATTGCAAGGTGCAATTCTGAAATTTTTTGCTTTTTCCTGCTCCTCTTAGCATGATAAAGAAGATTCAAAGAGAGTGAGATGCCAGCTCCTTTCATTCAGTCAGTAGCTTCAATCATTTCTGGTATATGAATAACATGATGTTTTTCAATGGCAAAAATCAATGAATATTGTAAATGCACAAACAGTAATTTCTCCGCATTGCAAGGTGCAATTCTGAAATTTTTTGCTTTTTCCTGCTCCTCTTAGCATGATAAAGAAGATTCAAAGAGAGTGAGATGCCAGCTCCTTTCATTCAGTCAGTAGCTTCAATCATTTCTGGACGTTTTTCAATGGCAAAAATCAATGAATATTGTAAATGCACAAACTGCAATTTCTCCGCATTGCAAGGTGCAATTCTGAAATTTTTTGCTTTTTCCTGCTCCTCTTAGCATGATAAAGAAGATTCAAAGAGAGTGAGATGCCAGCTCCTTTCATTCAGTCAGTAGCTTCAATCATTTCTGGTATATGAATAACATGATGTTTTTCAATAGCAAAAATCAATGAATATTGTAAATGCACAAACAGTAATTTCTCCGCATTGCAAGGTGCAATTCTGAAATTTTTGGCTTTTTCCTGCTCCTCTTAGCATGATAAAGAAGATTCAAAGAGAGTGAGATGCCAGCTCCTTTCATTCAGTCAGTAGCTTCAATCATTTCTGGACGTTTTTCAATGGCAAAAATCAATGAATATTGTAAATACACAAACAGTAATTTCTCCGCATTGCAAGGTGCAATTCTGAAATTTTTTGCTTTTTCCTGCTCCTCTTAGCATGATAAACAAGATTCAAAGAGAGTGAGATGCCAGCTCCTTTCATTCAGTCAGTAGCTTCAATCATTTCTGGACGTTTTTCAATGGCAAAAATCATTGAATATTGTAAATGCACAAACAGTAATTTCTCCGCATTGCAAGGTGCAATTCTGAAATTTTTTACTTTTTCCTGCTCCTCTTAGCATGATAAAGAAGATTCAAAGAGAATGAGATGCCAGCTCCTTTCATTCAGTCAGTAGCTTCAATCATTTCTGGTATATGAATAACATGATGTTTTTCAATGGCAAAAATCAATGAATATTGTAAATGCACAAACAGTAATTTCTCCGCATTGCAAGGTGCAATTCTGAAATTTTTTGCCTTTTCCTGCTCCTCTTAGCATGATAAAGAAGATTCAAAGAGAGTGAGATACCAGCTCCTTTCATTCATTCAGTAGCTTCAATCATTTCTGGACGTTTTTCAATGGCAAAAATCAATGAATATTGTAAATGCACAAACAGTAATTTCTCCGCATTGCAAGGTGCAATTCTGAAATTTTTTGCTTTTTCCTGCTCTAGCATGATAAAGAAGATTCAAAGAGAGTGAGATGCCAGCTCCTTTCATTCAGTCAGTAGCTTCAAACATTTCTGGTATATGAATAACATGATGTTTTTCAATGGCAAAAATCAATGAATATTGTAAATGCACAAACAGTAATTTCTCCGCATTGCAAGGTGCAATTCTGAAATTTTTTGCTTTTTCCTGCTCCTCTTAGCATGATAAAGAAGATTCAAAGAGAGTGAGATGCCAGCTCCTTTCATTCAGTCAGTAGCTTCAATCATTTCTGGACGTTTTTCAATGGCAAAAATCAATGAATATTGTAAATGCACAAACAGTAATTTCTCCGCATTGCAAGGTGCAATTCTGAAATTTTTTGCTTTTTCCTGCTCCTCTTAGCATGATAAAGAAGATTCAAAGAGAGTGAGATGCCAGCTCCTTTCATTCAGTCAGTAGCTTCAATCATTTCTGGACGTTTTTCAATGGCAAAAATCAATGAATATTGTAAATGCACAAACTGCAATTTCTCCGCATTGCAAGGTGCAATTCTGAAATTTTTTGCTTTTTCCTGCTCCTCTTAGCATGATAAAGAAGATTCAAAGAGAGTGAGATGCCAGCTCCTTTCATTCAGTCAGTAGCTTCAATCATTTCTGGTATATGAATAACATGATGTTTTTCAATGGCAAAAATCAATGAATATTGTAAATGCACAAACAGTAATTTCTCCGCATTGCAAGGTGCAATTCTGAAATTTTTTGCTTTTTCCTGCTCCTCTTAGCATGATAAAGAAGATTCAAAGAGAGTGAGATGCCAGCTCCTTTCATTCAGTCAGTAGCTTCAATCATTTCTGGACGTTTTTCAATGGCAAAAATCATTGAATATTGTAAATGCACAAACAGTAATTTCTCCGCATTGCAAGGTGCAATTCTGAAATTTTTTACTTTTTCCTGCTCCTCTTAGCATGATAAAGAAGATTCAAAGAGAGTGAGATGCCAGCTCCTTTCATTCAGTCAGTAGCTTCAATCATTTCTGGTATATGAATAACATGATGTTTTTCAATCGCAAAAATCAATGAATATTGTAAATGCACAAACAGTAATTTCTCCGCATTGCAAGGTGCAATTCTGAAATTTTTTGCTTTTTCCTGCTCCTCTTAGCATGATAAAGAAGATTCAAAGAGAGTGAGATGCCAGCTCCTTTCATTCAGTCAGTAGCTTCAATCATTTCTGGACGTTTTTCAATGGCAAAAATCAATGAATATTGTAAATGCACAAACTGCAATTTCTCCGCATTGCAAGGTGCAATTCTGAAATTTTTTGCTTTTTCCTGCTCCTCTTAGCATGATAAAGAAGATTCAAAGAGAGTGAGATGCCAGCTCCTTTCATTCAGTCAGTAGCTTCAATCATTTCTGGTATATGAATAACATGATGTTTTTCAATGGCAAAAATCAATGAATATTGTAAATGCACAAACAGTAATTTCTCCGCATTGCAAGGTGCAATTCTGAAATTTTTTGCTTTTTCCTGCTCCTCTTAGCATGATAAAGAAGATTCAAAGAGAGTGAGATGCCAGCTCCTTTCATTCAGTCAGTAGCTTCAATCATTTCTGGACGTTTTTCAATGGCAAAAATCAATGAATATTGTAAATGCACAAACTGCAATTTCTCCGCATTGCAAGGTGCAATTCTGAAATTTTTTGCTTTTTCCTGCTCCTCTTAGCATGATAAAGAAGATTCAAAGAGAGTGAGATGCCAGCTCCTTTCATTCAGTCAGTAGCTTCAATCATTTCTGGTATATGAATAACATGATGTTTTTCAATAGCAAAAATCAATGAATATTGTAAATGCACAAACAGTAATTTCTCCGCATTGCAAGGTGCAATTCTGAAATTTTTGGCTTTTTCCTGCTCCTCTTAGCATGATAAAGAAGATTCAAAGAGAGTGAGATGCCAGCTCCTTTCATTCAGTCAGTAGCTTCAATCATTTCTGGACGTTTTTCAATGGCAAAAATCAATGAATATTGTAAATGCACAAACAGTAATTTCTCCGCATTGCAAGGTGCAATTCTGAAATTTTTTGCTTTTTCCTGCTCCTCTTAGCATGATAAACAAGATTCAAAGAGAGTGAGATGCCAGCTCCTTTCATTCAGTCAGTAGCTTCAATCATTTCTGGACGTTTTTCAATGGCAAAAATCATTGAATATTGTAAATGCACAAACAGTAATTTCTCCGCATTGCAAGGTGCAATTCTGAAATTTTTTACTTTTTCCTGCTCCTCTTAGCATGATAAAGAAGATTCAAAGAGAATGAGATGCCAGCTCCTTTCATTCAGTCAGTAGCTTCAATCATTTCTGGTATATGAATAACATGATGTTTTTCAATGGCAAAAATCAATGAATATTGTAAATGCACAAACAGTAATTTCTCCGCATTGCAAGGTGCAATTCTGAAATTTTTTGCCTTTTCCTGCTCCTCTTAGCATGATAAAGAAGATTCAAAGAGAGTGAGATACCAGCTCCTTTCATTCAGTCAGTAGCTTCAATCATTTCTGGACGTTTTTCAATGGCAAAAATCAATGAATATTGTAAATGCACAAACAGTAATTTCTCCGCATTGCAAGGTGCAATTCTGAAATTTTTTGCTTTTTCCTGCTCTAGCATGATAAAGAAGATTCAAAGAGAGTGAGATGCCAGCTCCTTTCATTCAGTCAGTAGCTTCAAACATTTCTGGTATATGAATAACATGATGTTTTTCAATGGCAAAAATCAATGAATATTGTAAATGCACAAACAGTAATTTCTCCGCATTGCAAGGTGCAATTCTGAAATTTTTTGCTTTTTCCTGCTCCTCTTAGCATGATAAAGAAGATTCAAAGAGAGTGAGATGCCAGCTCCTTTCATTCAGTCAGTAGCTTCAATCATTTCTGGACGTTTTTCAATGGCAAAAATCAATGAATATTGTAAATGCACAAACAGTAATTTCTCCGCATTGCAAGGTGCAATTCTGAAATTTTTTGCTTTTTCCTGCTCCTCTTAGCATGATAAAGAAGATTCAAAGAGAGTGAGATGCCAGCTCCTTTCATTCAGTCAGTAGCTTCAATCATTTCTGGACGTTTTTCAATGGCAAAAATCAATGAATATTGTAAATGCACAAACTGCAATTTCTCCGCATTGCAAGGTGCAATTCTGAAATTTTTTGCTTTTTCCTGCTCCTCTTAGCATGATAAAGAAGATTCAAAGAGAGTGAGATGCCAGCTCCTTTCATTCAGTCAGTAGCTTCAATCATTTCTGGTATATGAATAACATGATGTTTTTCAATGGCAAAAATCAATGAATATTGTAAATGCACAAACAGTAATTTCTCCGCATTGCAAGGTGCAATTCTGAAATTTTTTGCTTTTTCCTGCTCCTCTTAGCATGATAAAGAAGATTCAAAGAGAGTGAGATGCCAGCTCCTTTCATTCAGTCAGTAGCTTCAATCATTTCTGGACGTTTTTCAATGGCAAAAATCATTGAATATTGTAAATGCACAAACAGTAATTTCTCCGCATTGCAAGGTGCAATTCTGAAATTTTTTACTTTTTCCTGCTCCTCTTAGCATGATAAAGAAGATTCAAAGAGAGTGAGATGCCAGCTCCTTTCATTCAGTCAGTAGCTTCAATCATTTCTGGTATATGAATAACATGATGTTTTTCAATCGCAAAAATCAATGAATATTGTAAATGCACAAACAGTAATTTCTCCGCATTGCAAGGTGCAATTCTGAAATGTTTTGCTTTTTCCTGCTCCTCTTAGCATGATAAAGAAGATTCAAAGAGAGTGAGATGCCAGCTCCTTTCATTCAGTCAGTAGCTTCAATCATTTCTGGACGTTTTTCAATGGCAAAAATCAATGAATATTGTAAATGCACAAACAGTAATTTCTCCGCATTGCAAGGTGCAATTCTGAAATTTTTTGCTTTTTCCTGCTCCTCTTAGCATGACAAAGAAGATTCAAAGAGAGTGAGATGCCAGATCCTTTCCTTCAGTCAGTAGCTTCAATCATTTCTGGTATATGAATAACATGATGTTTTTCAATGGCAAAAATCAATTAATTTTGTAAATGCACAAACAGTAATTTCTCCGCATTGCAAGGCGCAATTCTGAAATTTTTTGCTTTTTCCTGCTCCTCTTAGCATGATAAAGAAGATTCAAAGAGAGTGAGATGCCAGCTCCTTTCATTCAGTCAGTAGCTTCAATCATTTCTGGACATTTTTCAATGGCAAAAATCAATGAATATTGTAAATGCACAAACAGTAATTTCTCCGCATTGCAAGGTGCAATTCTGAAATTTTTTGCTTTTTCCTGCTCCTCTTAGCATGATAAAGAAGATTCAAAGAGAGTGAGATGCCAGCTCCTTTCATTCAGTCAGTAGCTTCAATCATTTCTGGACGTTTTTCAATGGCAAAAATCAATGAATATTGTAAATGCACAAACAGTAATTTCTCCGCATTGCAAGGTGCAATTCTGAAATTTTTTGCTTTTTCCTGCTCCTCTTAGCATGATAAAGAAGATTCAAAGAGAGTGAGATGCCAGCTCCTTTCATTCAGTCAGTAGCTTCAATCATTTCTGGACGTTTTTCAATGGCAAAAATCAATGAATATTGTAAATGCACAAACTGCAATTTCTCCGCATTGCAAGGTGCAATTCTGAAATTTTTTGCTTTTTCCTGCTCCTCTTAGCATGATAAAGAAGATTCAAAGAGAGTGAGATGCCAGCTCCTTTCATTCAGTCAGTAGCTTCAATCATTTCTGGTATATGAATAACATGATGTTTTTCAATGGCAAAAATCAATGAATATTGTAAATGCACAAACAGTAATTTCTCCGCATTGCAAGGTGCAATTCTGAAATTTTTTGCTTTTTCCTGCTCCTCTTAGCATGATAAAGAAGATTCAAAGAGAGTGAGATGCCAGCTCCTTTCATTCAGTCAGTAGCTTCAAACATTTCTGGACGTTTTTCAATGGCAAAAATCAATGAATATTGTAAATGCACAAACTGCAATTTCTCCGCATTGCAAGGTGCAATTCTGAAATTTTTTGCTTTTTCCTGCTCCTCTTAGCATGATAAAGAAGATTCAAAGAGAGTGAGATGCCAGCTCCTTTCATTCAGTCAGTAGCTTCAATCATTTCTGGTATATGAATAACATGATGTTTTTCAATAGCAAAAATCAATGAATATTGTAAATGCACAAACAGTAATTTCTCCGCATTGCAAGGTGCAATTCTGAAATTTTTGGCTTTTTCCTGCTCCTCTTAGCATGATAAAGAAGATTCAAAGAGAGTGAGATGCCAGCTCCTTTCATTCAGTCAGTAGCTTCAATCATTTCTGGACGTTTTTCAATGGCAAAAATCAATGAATATTGTAAATGCACAAACAGTAATTTCTCCGCATTGCAAGGTGCAATTCTGAAATTTTTTGCTTTTTCCTGCTCCTCTTAGCATGATAAACAAGATTCAAAGAGAGTGAGATGCCAGCTCCTTTCATTCAGTCAGTAGCTTCAAACATTTCTGGTATATGAATAACATGATGTTTTTCAATGGCAAAAATCAATGAATATTGTAAATGCACAAACAGTAATTTCTCCGCATTGCAAGGTGCAATTCTGAAATTTTTTGCTTTTTCCTGCTCCTCTTAGCATGATAAAGAAGATTCAAAGAGAGTGAGATGCCAGCTCCTTTCATTCAGTCAGTAGCTTCAATCATTTCTGGACGTTTTTCAATGGCAAAAATCAATGAATATTGTAAATGCACAAACAGTAATTTCTCCGCATTGCAAGGTGCAATTCTGAAATTTTTTGCTTTTTCCTGCTCCTCTTAGCATGATAAAGAAGATTCAAAGAGAGTGAGATGCCAGCTCCTTTCATTCAGTCAGTAGCTTCAATCATTTCTGGACGTTTTTCAATGGCAAAAATCAATGAATATTGTAAATGCACAAACTGCAATTTCTCCGCATTGCAAGGTGCAATTCTGAAATTTTTTGCTTTTTCCTGCTCCTCTTAGCATGATAAAGAAGATTCAAAGAGAGTGAGATGCCAGCTCCTTTCATTCAGTCAGTAGCTTCAATCATTTCTGGTATATGAATAACATGATGTTTTTCAATCGCAAAAATCAATGAATATTGTAAATGCACAAACAGTAATTTCTCCGCATTGCAAGGTGCAATTCTGAAATGTTTTGCTTTTTCCTGCTCCTCTTAGCATGATAAAGAAGATTCAAAGAGAGTGAGATGCCAGCTCCTTTCATTCAGTCAGTAGCTTCAATCATTTCTGGACGTTTTTCAATGGCAAAAATCAATGAATATTGTAAATGCACAAACAGTAATTTCTCCGCATTGCAAGGTGCAATTCTGAAATTTTTTGCTTTTTCCTGCTCCTCTTAGCATGACAAAGAAGATTCAAAGAGAGTGAGATGCCAGATCCTTTCCTTCAGTCAGTAGCTTCAATCATTTCTGGTATATGAATAACATGATGTTTTTCAATAGCAAAAATCAATGAATTTTGTAAATGCACAAACAGTAATTTCTCCGCATTGCAAGGCGCAATTCTGAAATTTTTTGCTTTTTCCTGCTCCTCTTAGCATGATAAAGAAGATTCAAAGAGAGTGAGATGCCAGCTCCTTTCATTCAGTCAGTAGCTTCAATCATTTCTGGACATTTTTCAATGGCAAAAATCAATGAATATTGTAAATGCACAAACAGTAATTTCTCCGCATTGCAAGGTGCAATTCTGAAATTTTTTGCTTTTTCCTGCTCCTCTTAGCATGATAAAGAAGATTCAAAGAGAGTGAGATGCCAGCTCCTTTCATTCAGTCAGTAGCTTCAATCATTTCTGGACGTTTTTCAATGGCAAAAATCAATGAATATTGTAAATGCACAAACAGTAATTTCTCCGCATTGCAAGGTGCAATTCTGAAATTTTTTGCTTTTTCCTGCTCCTCTTAGCATGATAAAGAAGATTCAAAGAGAGTGAGATGCCAGCTCCTTTCATTCAGTCAGTAGCTTCAATCATTTCTGGACGTTTTTCAATGGCAAAAATCAATGAATATTGTAAATGCACAAACTGCAATTTCTCCGCATTGCAAGGTGCAATTCTGAAATTTTTTGCTTTTTCCTGCTCCTCTTAGCATGATAAAGAAGATTCAAAGAGAGTGAGATGCCAGCTCCTTTCATTCAGTCAGTAGCTTCAATCATTTCTGGTATATGAATAACATGATGTTTTTCAATGGCAAAAATCAATGAATATTGTAAATGCACAAACAGTAATTTCTCCGCATTGCAAGGTGCAATTCTGAAATTTTTTGCTTTTTCCTGCTCCTCTTAGCATGATAAAGAAGATTCAAAGAGAGTGAGATGCCAGCTCCTTTCATTCAGTCAGTAGCTTCAAACATTTCTGGACGTTTTTCAATGGCAAAAATCAATGAATATTGTAAATGCACAAACTGCAATTTCTCCGCATTGCAAGGTGCAATTCTGAAATTTTTTGCTTTTTCCTGCTCCTCTTAGCATGATAAAGAAGATTCAAAGAGAGTGAGATGCCAGCTCCTTTCATTCAGTCAGTAGCTTCAATCATTTCTGGTATATGAATAACATGATGTTTTTCAATAGCAAAAATCAATGAATATTGTAAATGCACAAACAGTAATTTCTCCGCATTGCAAGGTGCAATTCTGAAATTTTTGGCTTTTTCCTGCTCCTCTTAGCATGATAAAGAAGATTCAAAGAGAGTGAGATGCCAGCTCCTTTCATTCAGTCAGTAGCTTCAATCATTTCTGGACGTTTTTCAATGGCAAAAATCAATGAATATTGTAAATGCACAAACAGTAATTTCTCCGCATTGCAAGGTGCAATTCTGAAATTTTTTGCTTTTTCCTGCTCCTCTTAGCATGATAAACAAGATT
Source organism: Phyllobates terribilis (assembly GCF_046119375.1). Lineage (NCBI taxonomy): Eukaryota > Metazoa > Chordata > Amphibia > Anura > Dendrobatidae > Phyllobates > Phyllobates terribilis. Next base: position 236,846 of record NW_027364281.1, read on the forward strand.
CAAAGAGAGTGAGATGCCAGCTCCTTTCATTCAGTCAGTAGCTTCAAACATTTCTGGTATATGAATAACATGATGTTTTTCAATGGCAAAAATCAATGAATATTGTAAATGCACAAACAGTAATTTCTCCGCATTGCAAGGTGCAATTCTGAAATTTTTTGCTTTTTCCTGCTCCTCTTAGCATGATAAAGAAGATTCAAAGAGAGTGAGATGCCAGCTCCTTTCATTCAGTCAGTAGCTTCAATCATTTCTGGACGTTTTTCAATGGCAAAAATCAATGAATATTGTAAATGCACAAACAGTAATTTCTCCGCATTGCAAGGTGCAATTCTGAAATTTTTTGCTTTTTCCTGCTCCTCTTAGCATGATAAAGAAGATTCAAAGAGAGTGAGATGCCAGCTCCTTTCATTCAGTCAGTAGCTTCAATCATTTCTGGACGTTTTTCAATGGCAAAAATCAATGAATATTGTAAATGCACAAACTGCAATTTCTCCGCATTGCAAGGTGCAATTCTGAAATTTTTTGCTTTTTCCTGCTCCTCTTAGCATGATAAAGAAGATTCAAAGAGAGTGAGATGCCAGCTCCTTTCATTCAGTCAGTAGCTTCAATCATTTCTGGTATATGAATAACATGATGTTTTTCAATGGCAAAAATCAATGAATATTGTAAATGCACAAACAGTAATTTCTCCGCATTGCAAGGTGCAATTCTGAAATTTTTTGCTTTTTCCTGCTCCTCTTAGCATGATAAAGAAGATTCAAAGAGAGTGAGATGCCAGCTCCTTTCATTCAGTCAGTAGCTTCAATCATTTCTGGACGTTTTTCAATGGCAAAAATCATTGAATATTGTAAATGCACAAACAGTAATTTCTCCGCATTGCAAGGTGCAATTCTGAAATTTTTTACTTTTTCCTGCTCCTCTTAGCATGATAAAGAAGATTCAAAGAGAGTGAGATGCCAGCTCCTTTCATTCAGTCAGTAGCTTCAATCATTTCTGGTATATGAATAACATGATGTTTTTCAATCGCAAAAATCAATGAATATTGTAAATGCACAAACAGTAATTTCTCCGCATTGCAAGGTGCAATTCTGAAATGTTTTGCTTTTTCCTGCTCCTCTTAGCATGATAAAGAAGATTCAAAGAGAGTGAGATGCCAGCTCCTTTCATTCAGTCAGTAGCTTCAATCATTTCTGGACGTTTTTCAATGGCAAAAATCAATGAATATTGTAAATGCACAAACAGTAATTTCTCCGCATTGCAAGGTGCAATTCTGAAATTTTTTGCTTTTTCCTGCTCCTCTTAGCATGACAAAGAAGATTCAAAGAGAGTGAGATGCCAGATCCTTTCCTTCAGTCAGTAGCTTCAATCATTTCTGGTATATGAATAACATGATGTTTTTCAATGGCAAAAATCAATGAATTTTGTAAATGCACAAACAGTAATTTCTCCGCATTGCAAGGCGCAATTCTGAAATTTTTTGCTTTTTCCTGCTCCTCTTAGCATGATAAAGAAGATTCAAAGAGAGTGAGATGCCAGCTCCTTTCATTCAGTCAGTAGCTTCAATCATTTCTGGACATTTTTCAATGGCAAAAATCAATGAATATTGTAAATGCACAAACAGTAATTTCTCCGCATTGCAAGGTGCAATTCTGAAATTTTTTGCTTTTTCCTGCTCCTCTTAGCATGATAAAGAAGATTCAAAGAGAGTGAGATGCCAGCTCCTTTCATTCAGTCAGTAGCTTCAATCATTTCTGGACGTTTTTCAATGGCAAAAATCAATGAATATTGTAAATGCACAAACAGTAATTTCTCCGCATTGCAAGGTGCAATTCTGAAATTTTTTGCTTTTTCCTGCTCCTCTTAGCATGATAAAGAAGATTCAAAGAGAGTGAGATGCCAGCTCCTTTCATTCAGTCAGTAGCTTCAATCATTTCTGGACGTTTTTCAATGGCAAAAATCATTGAATATTGTAAATGCACAAACAGTAATTTCTCCGCATTGCAAGGTGCAATTCTGAAATTTTTTACTTTTTCCTGCTCCTCTTAGCATGATAAAGAAGATTCAAAGAGAGTGAGATGCCAGCTCCTTTCATTCAGTCAGTAGCTTCAATCATTTCTGGTATATGAATAACATGATGTTTTTCAATCGCAAAAATCAATGAATATTGTAAATGCACAAACAGTAATTTCTCCGCATTGCAAGGTGCAATTCTGAAATGTTTTGCTTTTTCCTGCTCCTCTTAGCATGATAAAGAAGATTCAAAGAGAGTGAGATGCCAGCTCCTTTCATTCAGTCAGTAGCTTCAATCATTTCTGGACGTTTTTCAATGGCAAAAATCAATGAATATTGTAAATGCACAAACAGTAATTTCTCCGCATTGCAAGGTGCAATTCTGAAATTTTTTGCTTTTTCCTGCTCCTCTTAGCATGACAAAGAAGATTCAAAGAGAGTGAGATGCCAGATCCTTTCCTTCAGTCAGTAGCTTCAATCATTTCTGGTATATGAATAACATGATGTTTTTCAATGGCAAAAATCAATGAATTTTGTAAATGCACAAACAGTAATTTCTCCGCATTGCAAGGCGCAATTCTGAAATTTTTTGCTTTTTCCTGCTCCTCTTAGCATGATAAAGAAGATTCAAAGAGAGTGAGATGCCAGCTCCTTTCATTCAGTCAGTAGCTTCAATCATTTCTGGACATTTTTCAATGGCAAAAATCAATGAATATTGTAAATGCACAAACAGTAATTTCTCCGCATTGCAAGGTGCAATTCTGAAATTTTTTGCTTTTTCCTGCTCCTCTTAGCATGATAAAGAAGATTCAAAGAGAGTGAGATGCCAGCTCCTTTCATTCAGTCAGTAGCTTCAATCATTTCTGGACGTTTTTCAATGTCAAAAATCAATGAATATTGTAAATGCACAAACAGTAATTTCTCCGCATTGCAAGGTGCAATTCTGAAATTTTTTGCTTTTTCCTGCTCCTCTTAGCATGATAAAGAAGATTCAAAGAGAGTGAGATGCCAGCTCCTTTCATTCAGTCAGTAGCTTCAATCATTTCTGGACGTTTTTCAATGGCAAAAATCAATGAATATTGTAAATGCACAAACTGCAATTTCTCCGCATTGCAAGGTGCAATTCTGAAATTTTTTGCTTTTTCCTGCTCCTCTTAGCATGATAAAGAAGATTCAAAGAGAGTGAGATGCCAGCTCCTTTCATTCAGTCAGTAGCTTCAATCATTTCTGATATATGAATAACATGATGTTTTTCAATGGCAAAAATCAATGAATATTGTAAATGCACAAACAGTAATTTCTCCGCATTGCAAGGTGCAATTCTGAAATTTTTTGCTTTTTCCTGCTCCTCTTAGCATGATAAAGAAGATTCAAAGAGAGTGAGATGCCAGCTCCTTTCATTCAGTCAGTAGCTTCAATCATTTCTGGACGTTTTTCAATGGCAAAAATCAATGAATATTGTAAATGCACAAACAGTAATTTCTCCGCATTGCAAGGTGCAATTCTGAAATTTTTTGCTTTTTCCTGCTCCTCTTAGCATGATAAAGAAGATTCAAAGAGAGTGAGATGTCAGCTCCTTTCATTCAGTCAGTAGCTTCAAACATTTCTGGTATATGAATAACATGATGTTTTTCAATGGCAAAAATCAATGAATATTGTAAATGCACAAACAGTAATTTCTCCGCATTGCAAGGTGCAAGTCTGAAATTTTTTGCTTTTTCCTGCTCCTCTTAGCATGATAAAGAAGATTCAAAGAGAGTGAGATGCCAGCTACTTTCATTCAGTCAGTAGCTTCAATCATTTCTGGACGTTTTTCAATGGTAAAAATCAATGAATATTGTAAATGCACAAACAGTAATTTCTCCACATTGCAAGGTGCAATTCTGAAATTTTTTGCTTTTTCCTGCTCCTCTTAGCATGATAAAGAAGATTCAAAGAGAGTGAGATGCCAGCTCCTTTCATTCAGTCAGTAGCTTCAAACATTTCTGGTATATGAATAACATGATGTTTTTCAATGGCAAAAATCAATGAATATTGTAAATGCACAAACAGTAATTTCTCCGCATTGCAAGGTGCAATTCTGAAATTTTTTGCTTTTTCCTGCTCCTCTTAGCATGATAAAGAAGATTCAAAGAGAGTGAGATGCCAGCTCCTTTCATTCAGTCAGTAGCTTCAAACATTTCTGGTATATGAATAACATGATGTTTTTCAATGGCAAAAATCAATGAATATTATAAATGCACAAACAGTAATTTCTCCGCATTGCAAGGTGCAAGTCTGAAATTTTTTGCTTTTTCCTGCTCCTCTTAGCATGATAAAGAAGATTCAAAGAGAGTGAGATGCCAGCTACTTTCATTCAGTCAGTAGCTTCAATCATTTCTGGACGTTTTTCAATGGTAAAAATCAATGAATATTGTAAATGCACAAACAGTAATTTCTCCACATTGCAAGGTGCAATTCTGAAATTTTTTGCTTTTTCCTGCTCCTCTTAGCATGATAAAGAAGATTCAAAGAGAGTGAGATGCCAGCTCCTTTCATTCAGTCAGTAGCTTCAATCATTTCTGGATGTTTTTCAATGGCAAAAATCAATGAATATTGTAAATGCACAAACTGTAATTTCTCCGCATTGCAAGGTGCAATTCTGAAATTTTTTGCTTTTTCCTGCTCCTCTTAGCATGATAAAGAAGATTCAAAGAGAGTGAGATGCCAGCTCCTTTCATTCAGTCAGTAGCTTCAATCATTTCTGGACGTTTTTCAATGGCAAAAACCAATGAATATTGTAAATGCACAAAACAGTAATTTCTCCGCATTGCAAGGTGCAATTCTGAAATTTTTTGCTTTTTCCTGCTCCTCTTAGCATGATAAAGAAGATTCAAAGAGAGTGAGATGCCAGCTCCTTTCATTCAGTCAGTACCTTCAATCATTTCTGGACGTTTTTCAATGGCAAAAATCAATGAATATTGTAAATGCACAAACAGTAATTTCTCCGCATTGCAAGGTGCAATTCTGAAATTTTTTCTTTTTCCTGCTCCTCTTAGCATGATAAAGAAGATTCAAAGAGAGTGAGATGCCAGCTCCTTTCATTCAGTCAGTAGCTTCAATCATTTCTGGATGTTTTTCAATGGCAAAAATCAATGAATATTGTAAATGCACAAACAGTAATTTCTCCGCATTGCAAGGTGCAATTCTGAAATTTTTTGCTTTTTCCTGCTCCTCTTAGCATGATAAACAAGATTCAAAGAGAGTGTGATGTCAGCTCCTTTCATTCAGTCAGTAGCTTCAAACATTTCTGGTATATGAATAACATGATGTTTTTCAATGGCAAAAATCAATGAATATTGTAAATGCACAAACAGTAATTTCTCCGCATTGCAAGGTGCAATTCTGAAATTTTTTGCTTTTTCCTGCTCCTCTTAGCATGATAAAGAAGATTCAAAGAGAGTGAGATGCCAGCTCCTTTCATTCAGTCAGTAGCTTCAATCATTTCTGGATGTTTTTCAATGGCAAAAATCAATGAATATTGTAAATGCACAAACAGTAATTTCTCCGCATTGCAAGGTGCAATTCTGAAATTTTTTGCTTTTTCCTGCTCCTCTTAGCATGATAAAGAAGATTCAAAGAGAGTGAGATGCCAGCTCCTTTCATTCAGTCAGTAGCTTCAAACATTTCTGGTATATGAATAACATGATGTTTTTCAATGGCAAAAATCAATGAATATTGTAAATGCACAAACAGTAATTTCTCCGCATTGCAAGGTGCAAGTCTGAAATTTTTTGCTTTTTCCTGCTCCTCTTAGCATGATAAAGAAGATTCAAAGAGAGTGAGATGCCAGCTACTTTCATTCAGTCAGTAGCTTCAATCATTTCTGGACGTTTTTCAATGGTAAAAATCAATGAATATTGTAAATGCACAAACAGTAATTTCTCTGCATTGCAAGGTGCAATTCTGAAATTTTTTGCTTTTTCCTGCTCCTCTTAGCATGATAAAGAAGATTCAAAGAGAGTGAGATGTCAGCTCCTTTCATTCAGTCAGTAGCTTCAAACATTTCTGGTATATGAATAACATGATGTTTTTCAATGGCAAAAATCAATGAATATTGTAAATGCACAAACAGTAATTTCTCCGCATTGCAAGGTGCAATTCTGAAATTTTTTGCTTTTTCCTGCTCCTCTTAGCATGATAAAGAAGATTCAAAGAGAGTGAGATGCCAGCTCCTTTCGTTCAGTCAGTAGCTTCAATCATTTCTGGACGTTTTTCAATGGCAAAAATCATTGAATATTATAAATGCACAAACAGTAATTTCTCCACATTGCAAGGTGCAATTCTGAAATTTTTTGCTTTTTCCCGCTCCTCTTAGCATGATAAAGAAGATTCAAAGAGAGTGAGGTGCCAGCTCCTTTCATTCAGTCAGTAGCTTCAAACATTTCTGGTATATGAATAACATGTTTTTCAATGGCAAAAATCAATGAATATTGTAAATGCACAAACAGTAATTTCTCCGCATTGCAAGGTGCAATTCTGAAATTTTTTGCTTTTTCCTGCTCCTCTTAGCATGATAAAGAAGATTCAAAGAGAGTGAGATGCCAGCTCCTTTCATTCAGTCAGTAGCTTCAATCATTTCTGGACGTTTTTCAATGGCAAAAATCAATGAATATTGTAAATGCACAAACAGTAATTTCTCCGCATTGCAAGGTGCAATTCTGAAATTTTTTGCTTTTTCCTGCTCCTCTTAGCATGATAAAGAAGATTCAAAGAGAGTGAGATGTCAGCTCCTTTCATTCAGTCAGTAGCTTCAAACATTTCTGGTATATGAATAACATGATGTTTTTCAATGGCAAAAATCAATGAATATTGTAAATGCACAAACAGTAATTTCTCCGCATTGCAAGCTGCAATTCTGAAATTTTTTGCTTTTTCCTGCTCCTCTTAGCATGATAAAGAAGATTCAAAGAGAGTGAGATGCCAGCTCCTTTCATTCAGTCAGTAGCTTCAATCATTTCTGGATGTTTTTCAATGGCAAAAATCAATGAATATTGTAAATGCACAAACAGTAATTTCTCCGCATTGCAAGGTGCAATTCTGAAATTTTTTGCTTTTTCCTGCTCCTCTTAGCATGATAAAGAAGATTCAAAGAGAGTGAGATGCCAGCTCCTTTCGTTCAGTCAGTAGCTTCAATCATTTCTGGACGTTTTTCAATGGCAAAAATCATTGAATATTATAAATGCACAAACAGTAATTTCTCCGCATTGCAAGGTGCAATTCTGAAATTTTTTGCTTTTTCCTGTTAATCCTAGCATGATAAAGAAGATTCAAAGAGAGTGAGATGCCAGCTCCTTTCATTCAGTCAGTAGCTTCAAACATTTCTGGTATATGAAAAACATGTTTTTCAATGGCAAAAATCAATGAATATTGTAAATGCACAAACAGTAATATCTCCACATTGCACGGTGCAATTCTGAAATTTTTAGCTTTTTCCTGTTAATCCTAGCATGATAAAGAAGATTCAAAGAGAGTGAGATGCCAGCTCCTTTCATTCAGTCAGTAGCTTCAAACATTTCTGGTATATGAAAAACATGTTTTTCAATGGCAAAAATCAATGAATATTGTAAATGCACAAACAGTAATATCTCCACATTGCAAGGTGCAATTCTGAAATTTTTTGCTTTTTCCTGTTAATCCTAGCATGATAAAGAAGATTCAAAGAGAGTGAGATGCCAGCTCCTTTCATTCAGTCAGTAGCTTCAAACATTTCTGGTATATGAAAAACATGTTTTTCAATGGCAAAAATCAATGAATATTGTAAATGCACAAACAGTAATATCTCCACATTGCACGGTGCAATTCTGAAATTTTTAGCTTTTTCCTGTTAATCCTAGCATGATAAAGAAGATTCAAAGAGAGTGAGATGCCAGCTCCTTTCATTCAGTCAGTAGCTTCAAACATTTCTGGTATATGAAAAACATGTTTTTCAATGGCAAAAATCAATGAATATTGTAAATGCACAAACAGTAATATCTCCACATTGCAAGGTGCAATTCTGAAATTTTTTGCTTTTTCCTGCTAATCCTAGCATGATAAAGAAGATTCAAAGAGAGTGAGATGCCAGCTCCTTTCATTCAGTCAGTAGCTTCAAACATTTCTGGTATATGAAAAACATGTTTTTCAATGGCAAAAATCAATGAATATTGTAAATGCACAAACAGTAATATCTCCACATTGCACGGTGCAATTCTGAAATTTTTAGCTTTTTCCTGTTAATCCTAGCATGATAAAGAAGATTCAAAGAGAGTGAGATGCCAGCTCCTTTCATTCAGTCAGTAGCTTCAAACATTTCTGGTATATGAAAAACATGTTTTTCAATGGCAAAAATCAATGAATATTGTAAATGCACAAACAGTAATATCTCCACATTGCAAGGTGCAATTCTGAAATTTTTTGCTTTTTCCTGTTAATCCTAGCATGATAAAGAAGATTCAAAGAGAGTGAGATGCCAGCTCCTTTCATTCAGTCAGTAGCTTCAAACATTTCTGTTATATGAAAAACATGTTTTTCAATGGCAAAAATCAATGAATATTGTAAATGCACAAACAGTAATATCTCCACATTGCAAGGTGCAATTCTGAAATTTTTTGCTTTTTCCTGCTAATCCTAGCATGATAAAGAAGATTCAAAGAGAGTGAGATGCCAGCTCCTTTCATTCAGTCAGTAGCTTCAAACATTTCTGGTATATGAAAAACATGTTTTTCAATGGCAAAAATCTATGAATATTGTAAATGCACAAACAGTAATATCTCCACATTGCACGGTGCAATTCTGAAATTTTTAGCTTTTTCCTGTTAATCCTAGCATGATAAAGAAGATTCAAAGAGAGTGAGATGCCAGCTCCTTTCATTCAGTCAGTAGCTTCAAACATTTCTGGTATATGAAAAACATGTTTTTCAATGGCAAAAATCAATGAATATTGTAAATGCACAAACAGTAATATCTCCACATTGCAAGGTGCAATTCTGAAATTTTTTGCTTTTTCCTGCTAATCCTAGCATGATAAAGAAGATTCAAAGAGAGTGAGATGCCAGCTCCTTTCATTCAGTCAGTAGCTTCAAACATTTCTGGTATATGAAAAACATGTTTTTCAATGGCAAAAATCAATGAATATTGTAAATGCACAAACAGTAATATCTCCACATTGCAAGGTGCAATTCTGAAATTTTTTGCTTTTTCCTGTTAATCCTAGCATGATAAAGAAGATTCAAAGAGAGTGAGATGCCAGCTCCTTTCATTCAGTCAGTAGCTTCAAACATTTCTGGTATATGAAAAACATGTTTTTCAATGGCAAAAATCAATGAATATTGTAAATGCACAAACAGTAATATCTCCACATTGCAAGGTGCAATTCTGAAATTTTTTGCTTTTTCCTGCTAATCCTAGCATGATAAAGAAGATTCAAAGAGAGTGAGATGCCAGCTCCTTTCATTCAGTCAGTAGCTTCAAACATTTCTGGTATATGAAAAACATGTTTTTCAATGGCAAAAATCAATGAATATTGTAAATGCACAAACAGTAATATCTCCACATTGCACGGTGCAATTCTGAAATTTTTAGCTTTTTCCTGTTAATCCTAGCATGATAAAGAAGATTCAAAGAGAGTGAGATGCCAGCTCCTTTCATTCAGTCAGTAGCTTCAAACATTTCTGGTATATGAAAAACATGTTTTTCAATGGCAAAAATCAATGAATATTGTAAATGCACAAACAGTAATATCTCCACATTGCAAGGTGCAATTCTGAATTTTTTTGCTTTTTCCTGCTAATCCTAGCATGATAAAGAAGATTCAAAGAGAGTGAGATGCCAGCTCCTTTCATTCAGTCAGTAGCTTCAAACATTTCTGGTATATGAAAAACATGTTTTTCAATGGCAAAAATCAATGAATATTGTAAATTCACAAACAGTAATATCTCAACATTGCACGGTGCAATTCTGAAATTTTTAGCTTTTTCCTGTTAATCCTAGCATGATAAAGAAGATTCAAAGAGAGTGAGATGCCAGCTCCTTTCATTCAGTCAGTAGCTTCAAACATTTCTGGTATATGAAAAACATGTTTTTCAATGGCAAAAATCAATGAATATTGTAAATGCACAAACAGTAATATCTCCACATTGCAAGGTGCAATTCTGAAATTTTTTGCTTTTTCCTGTTAATCCTAGCATGATAAAGAAGATTCAAAGAGAGTGAGATGCCAGCTCCTTTCATTCAGTCAGTAGCTTCAAACATTTCTGGTATATGAAAAACATGTTTTTCAATGGCAAAAATCAATGAATATTGTAAATGCACAAACAGTAATATCTCCACATTGCAAGGTGCAATTCTGAAATTTTTTGCTTTTTCCTGCTAATCCTAGCATGATAAAGAAGATTCAAAGAGAGTGAGATGCCAGCTCCTTTCATTCAGTCAGTAGCTTCAAACATTTCTGGTATATGAAAAACATGTTTTTCAATGGCAAAAATCAATGAATATTGTAAATGCACAAACAGTAATATCTCCACATTGCACGGTGCAATTCTGAAATTTTTAGCTTTTTCCTGTTAATCCTAGCATGATAAAGAAGATTCAAAGAGAGTGAGATGCCAGCTCCTTTCATTCAGTCAGTAGCTTCAAACATTTCTGGTATATGAAAAACATGTTTTTCAATGGCAAAAATCAATGAATATTGTAAATGCACAAACAGTAATATCTCCACATTGCAAGGTGCAATTCTGAAATTTTTTGCTTTTTCCTGCTAATCCTAGCATGATAAAGAAGATTCAAAGAGAGTGAGATGCCAGCTCCTTTCATTCAGTCAGTAGCTTCAAACATTTCTGGTATATGAAAAACATGTTTTTCAATGGCAAAAATCAATGAATATTGTAAATGCACAAACAGTAATATCTCCACATTGCAAGGTGCAATTCTGAAATTTTTTGCTTTTTCCTGTTAATCCTAGCATGATAAAGAAGATTCAAAGAGAGTGAGATGCCAGCTCCTTTCATTCAGTCAGTAGCTTCAAACATTTCTGGTATATGAAAAACATGTTTTTCAATGGCAAAAATCAATGAATATTGTAAATGCACAAACAGTAATATCTCCACATTGCAAGGTGCAATTCTGAAATTTTTTGCTTTTTCCTGCTAATCCTAGCATGATAAAGAAGATTCAAAGAGAGTGAGATGCCAGCTCCTTTCATTCAGTCAGTAGCTTCAAACATTTCTGGTATATGAAAAACATGTTTTTCAATGGCAAAAATCAATGAATATTGTAAATGCACAAACAGTAATTTCTCCGCATTGCAAGGTGCAATTCTGAAATTTTTTGCTTTTTCCTGCTCCTCTTAGCATGATAAAGAAGATTCAAAGAGAGTGAGATGTCAGCTCCTTTCATTCAGTCAGTAGCTTCAAGCATTTCTGGTATATGAATAACATGATGTTTTTCAATGGCAAAAATCAATGAATATTGTAAATGCACAAACAGTAATTTCTCCGCATTGCAAGGTGCAATTCTGAAATTTTTTGCTTTTTCCTGCTCCTCTTAGCATGATAAAGAAGATTCAAAGAGAGTGAGATGCCAGCTCCTTTCATTCAGTCAGTAGCTTCAATCATTTCTGGATGTTTTTCAATGGCAAAAATCAATGAATATTGTAAATGCACAAACAGTAATTTCTCCGCATTGCAAGGTGCAATTCTGAAATTTTTTGCTTTTTCCTGCTCCTCTTAGCATGATAAAGAAGATTCAAAGAGAGTGAGATGCCAGCTCCTTTCGTTCAGTCAGTAGCTTCAATCATTTCTGGACGTTTTTCAATGGCAAAAATCATTGAATATTATAAATGCACAAACAGTAATTTCTCCGCATTGCAAGGTGCAATTCTGAAATTTTTTACTTTTTCCTGCTCCTCTTAGCATGATAAAGAAGATTCAAAGAGAGTGAGATGCCAGCTCCTTTCATTCAGTCAGTAGCTTCAATCATTTCTGGTATATGAATAACATGATGTTTTTCAATGGCAAAAATCAATGAATATTGTAAATGCACAAACAGTAATTTCTCCGCATTGCAAGGTGCAATTCTGAAATTTTTTGCTTTTTCCTGCTCCTCTTAGCATGATAAAGAAGATTCAAAGAGAGTGAGATGCCAGCTCCTTTCATTCAGTCAGTAGCTTCAAACATTTCTGGTATATGAATAACATGATGTTTTTCAATGGCAAAAATCAATGAATATTGTAAATGCACAAACAGTAATTTCTCCGCATTGCAAGGTGCAAGTCTGAAATTTTTTGCTTTTTCCTGCTCCTCTTAGCATGATAAAGAAGATTCAAAGAGAGTGAGATGCCAGCTACTTTCATTCAGTCAGTAGCTTCAATCATTTCTGGACGTTTTTCAATGGTAAAAATCAATGAATATTGTAAATGCACAAACAGTAATTTCTCCACATTGCAAGGTGCAATTCTGAAATTTTTTGCTTTTTCCTGCTCCTCTTAGCATGATAAAGAAGATTCAAAGAGAGTGAGATGCCAGCTCCTTTCATTCAGTCAGTAGCTTCAAACATTTCTGGTATATGAATAACATGATGTTTTTCAATGGCAAAAATCAATGAATATTGTAAATGCACAAACAGTAATTTCTCCGCATTGCAAGGTGCAATTCTGAAATTTTTTGCTTTTTCCTGCTCCTCTTAGCATGATAAACAAGATTCAAAGAGAGTGAGATGCCAGCTCCTTTCATTCAGTCAGTAGCTTCAAACATTTCTGGTATATGAATAACATGATGTTTTTCAATGGCAAAAATCAATGAATATTGTAAATGCACAAACAGTAATTTCTCCGCATTGCAAGGTGCAAGTCTGAAATTTTTTGCTTTTTCCTGCTCCTCTTAGCATGATAAAGAAGATTCAAAGAGAGTGAGATGCCAGCTACTTTCATTCAGTCAGTAGCTTCAATCATTTCTGGACGTTTTTCAATGGTAAAAATCAATGAGTATTGTAAATGCACAAACAGTAATTTCTCCACATTGCAAGGTGCAATTCTGAAATTTTTTGCTTTTTCCTGCTCCTCTTAGCATGATAAAGAAGATTCAAAGAGAGTGAGATGCCAGCTCCTTTCATTCAGTCAGTAGCTTCAATCATTTCTGGATGTTTTTCAATGGCAAAAATCAATGAATATTGTAAATGCACAAACTGTAATTTCTCCGCATTGCAAGGTGCAATTCTGAAATTTTTTGCTTTTTCCTGCTCCTCTTAGCATGATAAAGAAGATTCAAAGAGAGTGAGATGCCAGCTCCTTTCATTCAGTCAGTAGCTTCAATCATTTCTGGACGTTTTTCAATGGCAAAAACCAATGAATATTGTAAATGCACAAAACAGTAATTTCTCCGCATTGCAAGGTGCAATTCTGAAATTTTTTGCTTTTTCCTGCTCCTCTTAGCATGATAAAGAAGATTCAAAGAGAGTGAGATGCCAGCTCCTTTCATTCAGTCAGTACCTTCAATCATTTCTGGACGTTTTTCAATGGCAAAAATCAATGAATATTGTAAATGCACAAACAGTAATTTCTCCGCATTGCAAGGTGCAATTCTGAAATTTTTTGCTTTTTCCTGCTCCTCTTAGCATGATAAAGAAGATTCAAAGAGAGTGAGATGCCAGCTCCTTTCATTCAGTCAGTAGCTTCAATCATTTCTGGATGTTTTTCAATGGCAAAAATCAATGAATATTGTAAATGCACAAACAGTAATTTCTCCGCATTGCAAGGTGCAATTCTGAAATTTTTTGCTTTTTCCTGCTCCTCTTAGCATGATAAACAAGATTCAAAGAGAGTGTGATGTCAGCTCCTTTCATTCAGTCAGTAGCTTCAAACATTTCTGGTATATGAATAACATGATGTTTTTCAATGGCAAAAATCAATGAATATTGTAAATGCACAAACAGTAATTTCTCCGCATTGCAAGGTGCAATTCTGAAATTTTTTGCTTTTTCCTGCTCCTCTTAGCATGATAAAGAAGATTCAAAGAGAGTGAGATGCCAGCTCCTTTCATTCAGTCAGTAGCTTCAATCATTTCTGGATGTTTTTCAATGGCAAAAATCAATGAATATTGTAAATGCACAAACAGTAATTTCTCCGCATTGCAAGGTGCAATTCTGAAATTTTTTGCTTTTTCCTGCTCCTCTTAGCATGATAAAGAAGATTCAAAGAGAGTGAGATGCCAGCTCCTTTCATTCAGTCAGTAGCTTCAAACATTTCTGGTATATGAATAACATGATGTTTTTCAATGGCAAAAATCAATGAATATTGTAAATGCACAAACAGTAATTTCTCCGCATTGCAAGGTGCAAGTCTGAAATTTTTTGCTTTTTCCTGCTCCTCTTAGCATGATAAAGAAGATTCAAAGAGAGTGAGATGCCAGCTACTTTCATTCAGTCAGTAGCTTCAATCATTTCTGGACGTTTTTCAATGGTAAAAATCAATGAATATTGTAAATGCACAAACAGTAATTTCTCCGCATTGCAAGGTGCAATTCTGAAATTTTTTGCTTTTTCCTGCTCCTCTTAGCATGATAAAGAAGATTCAAAGAGAGTGAGATGTCAGCTCCTTTCATTCAGTCAGTAGCTTCAAACATTTCTGGTATATGAATAACATGATGTTTTTCAATGGCAAAAATCAATGAATATTGTAAATGCACAAACAGTAATTTCTCCGCATTGCAAGGTGCAATTCTGAAATTTTTTGCTTTTTCCTGCTCCTCTTAGCATGATAAAGAAGATTCAAAGAGAGTGAGATGCCAGCTCCTTTCGTTCAGTCAGTAGCTTCAATCATTTATGGACGTTTTTCAATGGCAAAAATCATTGAATATTATAAATGCACAAACAGTAATTTCTCCACATTGCAAGGTGCAATTCTGAAATTTTTTGCTTTTTCCCGCTCCTCTTAGCATGATAAAGAAGATTCAAAGAGAGTGAGGTGCCAGCTCCTTTCATTCAGTCAGTAGCTTCAAACATTTCTGGTATATGAATAACATGTTTTTCAATGGCAAAAATCAATGAATATTGTAAATGCACAAACAGTAATTTCTCCGCATTGCAAGGTGCAATTCTGAAATTTTTTGCTTTTTCCTGCTCCTCTTAGCATGATAAAGAAGATTCAAAGAGAGTGAGATGCCAGCTCCTTTCATTCAGTCAGTAGCTTCAATCATTTCTGGACGTTTTTCAATGGCAAAAATCAATGAATATTGTAAATGCACAAACAGTAATTTCTCCGCATTGCAAGGTGCAATTCTGAAATTTTTTGCTTTTTCCTGCTCCTATTAGCATGATAAAGAAGATTCAAAGAGAGTGAGATGTCAGCTCCTTTCATTCAGTCAGTAGCTTCAAACATTTCTGGTATATGAATAACATGATGTTTTTCAATGGCAAAAATCAATGAATATTGTAAATGCACAAACAGTAATTTCTCCGCATTGCAAGCTGCAATTCTGAAATTTTTTGCTTTTTCCTGCTCCTCTTAGCATGATAAAGAAGATTCAAAGAGAGTGAGATGCCAGCTCCTTTCATTCAGTCAGTAGCTTCAATCATTTCTGGATGTTTTTCAATGGCAAAAATCAATGAATATTGTAAATGCACAAACAGTAATTTCTCCGCATTGCAAGGTGCAATTCTGAAATTTTTTGCTTTTTCCTGCTCCTCTTAGCATGATAAAGAAGATTCAAAGAGAGTGAGATGCCAGCTCCTTTCGTTCAGTCAGTAGCTTCAATCATTTCTGGACGTTTTTCAATGGCAAAAATCATTGAATATTATAAATGCACAAACAGTAATTTCTCCGCATTGCAAGGTGCAATTCTGAAATTTTTTGCTTTTTCCTGTTAATCCTAGCATGATAAAGAAGATTCAAAGAGAGTGAGATGCCAGCTCCTTTCATTCAGTCAGTAGCTTCAAACATTTCTGGTATATGAAAAACATGTTTTTCAATGGCAAAAATCAATGAATATTGTAAATGCACAAACAGTAATATCTCCACATTGCACGGTGCAATTCTGAAATTTTTAGCTTTTTCCTGTTAATCCTAGCATGATAAAGAAGATTCAAAGAGAGTGAGATGCCAGCTCCTTTCATTCAGTCAGTAGCTTCAAACATTTCTGGTATATGAAAAACATGTTTTTCAATGGCAAAAATCAATGAATATTGTAAATGCACAAACAGTAATATCTCCACATTGCAAGGTGCAATTCTGAAATTTTTTGCTTTTTCCTGTTAATCCTAGCATGATAAAGAAGATTCAAAGAGAGTGAGATGCCAGCTCCTTTCATTCAGTCAGTAGCTTCAAACATTTCTGGTATATGAAAAACATGTTTTTCAATGGCAAAAATCAATGAATATTGTAAATGCACAAACAGTAATATCTCCACATTGCACGGTGCAATTCTGAAATTTTTAGCTTTTTCCTGTTAATCCTAGCATGATAAAGAAGATTCAAAGAGAGTGAGATGCCAGCTCCTTTCATTCAGTCAGTAGCTTCAAACATTTCTGGTATATGAAAAACATGTTTTTCAATGGCAAAAATCAATGAATATTGTAAATGCACAAACAGTAATATCTCCACATTGCAAGGTGCAATTCTGAAATTTTTTGCTTTTTCCTGCTAATCCTAGCATGATAAAGAAGATTCAAAGAGAGTGAGATGCCAGCTCCTTTCATTCAGTCAGTAGCTTCAAACATTTCTGGTATATGAAAAACATGTTTTTCAATGGCAAAAATCAATGAATATTGTAAATGCACAAACAGTAATATCTCCACATTGCACGGTGCAATTCTGAAATTTTTAGCTTTTTCCTGTTAATCCTAGCATGATAAAGAAGATTCAAAGAGAGTGAGATGCCAGCTCCTTTCATTCAGTCAGTAGCTTCAAACATTTCTGGTATATGAAAAACATGTTTTTCAATGGCAAAAATCAATGAATATTGTAAATGCACAAACAGTAATATCTCCACATTGCAAGGTGCAATTCTGAAATTTTTTGCTTTTTCCTGTTAATCCTAGCATTGATAAAGAAGATTCAAAGAGAGTGAGATGCCAGCTCCTTTCATTCAGTCAGTAGCTTCAAACATTTCTGGTATATGAAAAACATGTTTTTCAATGGCAAAAATCAATGAATATTGTAAATGCACAAACAGTAATATCTCCACATTGCAAGGTGCAATTCTGAAATTTTTTGCTTTTTCCTGCTAATCCTAGCATGATAAAGAAGATTCAAAGAGAGTGAGATGCCAGCTCCTTTCATTCAGTCAGTAGCTTCAAACATTTCTGGTATATGAAAAACATGTTTTTCAATGGCAAAAATCAATGAATATTGTAAATGCACAAACAGTAATATCTCCACATTGCACGGTGCAATTCTGAAATTTTTAGCTTTTTCCTGTTAATCCTAGCATGATAAAGAAGATTCAAAGAGAGTGAGATGCCAGCTCCTTTCATTCAGTCAGTAGCTTCAAACATTTCTGGTATATGAAAAACATGTTTTTCAATGGCAAAAATCAATGAATATTGTAAATGCACAAACAGTAATATCTCCACATTGCAAGGTGCAATTCTGAAATTTTTTGCTTTTTCCTGCTAATCCTAGCATGATAAAGAAGATTCAAAGAGAGTGAGATGCCAGCTCCTTTCATTCAGTCAGTAGCTTCAAACATTTCTGGTATATGAAAAACATGTTTTTCAATGGCAAAAATCAATGAATATTGTAAATGCACAAACAGTAATATCTCCACATTGCAAGGTGCAATTCTGAAATTTTTTGCTTTTTCCTGTTAATCCTAGCATGATAAAGAAGATTCAAAGAGAGTGAGATGCCAGCTCCTTTCATTCAGTCAGTAGCTTCAAACATTTCTGGTATATGAAAAACATGTTTTTCAATGGCAAAAATCAATGAATATTGTAAATGCACAAACAGTAATATCTCCACATTGCAAGGTGCAATTCTGAAATTTTTTGCTTTTTCCTGCTAATCCTAGCATGATAAAGAAGATTCAAAGAGAGTGAGATGCCAGCTCCTTTCATTCAGTCAGTAGCTTCAAACATTTCTGGTATATGAAAAACATGTTTTTCAATGGCAAAAATCAATGAATATTGTAAATGCACAAACAGTAATATCTCCACATTGCACGGTGCAATTCTGAAATTTTTAGCTTTTTCCTGTTAATCCTAGCATGATAAAGAAGATTCAAAGAGAGTGAGATGCCAGCTCCTTTCATTCAGTCAGTAGCTTCAAACATTTCTGGTATATGAAAAACATGTTTTTCAATGGCAAAAATCAATGAATATTGTAAATGCACAAACAGTAATATCTCCACATTGCAAGGTGCAATTCTGAAATTTTTTGCTTTTTCCTGCTAATCCTAGCATGATAAAGAAGATTCAAAGAGAGTGAGATGCCAGCTCCTTTCATTCAGTCAGTAGCTTCAAACATTTCTGGTATATGAAAAACATGTTTTTCAATGGCAAAAATCAATGAATATTGTAAATTCACAAACAGTAATATCTCAACATTGCACGGTGCAATTCTGAAATTTTTAGCTTTTTCCTGTTAATCCTAGCATGATAAAGAAGATTCAAAGAGAGTGAGATGCCAGCTCCTTTCATTCAGTCAGTAGCTTCAAACATTTCTGGTATATGAAAAACATGTTTTTCAATGGCAAAAATCAATGAATATTGTAAATGCACAAACAGTAATATCTCCACATTGCAAGGTGCAATTCTGAAATTTTTTGCTTTTTCCTGTTAATCCTAGCATGATAAAGAAGATTCAAAGAGAGTGAGATGCCAGCTCCTTTCATTCAGTCAGTAGCTTCAAACATTTCTGGTATATGAAAAACATGTTTTTCAATGGCAAAAATCAATGAATATTGTAAATGCACAAACAGTAATATCTCCACATTGCAAGGTGCAATTCTGAAATTTTTTGCTTTTTCCTGCTAATCCTAGCATGATAAAGAAGATTCAAAGAGAGTGAGATGCCAGCTCCTTTCATTCAGTCAGTAGCTTCAAACATTTCTGGTATATGAAAAACATGTTTTTGAATGGCAAAAATCAATGAATATTGTAAATGCACAAACAGTAATATCTCCACATTGCACGGTGCAATTCTGAAATTTTTAGCTTTTTCCTGTTAATCCTAGCATGATAAAGAAGATTCAAAGAGAGTGAGATGCCAGCTCCTTTCATTCAGTCAGTAGCTTCAAACATTTCTGGTATATGAAAAACATGTTTTTCAATGGCAAAAATCAATGAATATTGTAAATGCACAAACAGTAATATCTCCACATTGCAAGGTGCAATTCTGAAATTTTTTGCTTTTTCCTGCTAATCCTAGCATGATAAAGAAGATTCAAAGAGAGTGAGATGCCAGCTCCTTTCATTCAGTCAGTAGCTTCAAACATTTCTGGTATATGAAAAACATGTTTTTCAATGGCAAAAATCAATGAATATTGTAAATGCACAAACAGTAATATCTCCACATTGCAAGGTGCAATTCTGAAATTTTTTGCTTTTTCCTGTTAATCCTAGCATGATAAAGAAGATTCAAAGAGAGTGAGATGCCAGCTCCTTTCATTCAGTCAGTAGCTTCAAACATTTCTGGTATATGAAAAACATGTTTTTCAATGGCAAAAATCAATGAATATTGTAAATGCACAAACAGTAATATCTCCACATTGCAAGGTGCAATTCTGAAATTTTTTGCTTTTTCCTGCTAATCCTAGCATGATAAAGAAGATTCAAAGAGAGTGAGATGCCAGCTCCTTTCATTCAGTCAGTAGCTTCAAACATTTCTGGTATATGAAAAACATGTTTTTCAATGGCAAAAATCAATGAATATTGTAAATGCACAAACAGTAATATCTCCACATTGCACGGTGCAATTCTGAAATTTTTAGCTTTTTCCTGTTAATCCTAGCATGATAAAGAAGATTCAAAGAGAGTGAGATGCCAGCTCCTTTCATTCAGTCAGTAGCTTCAAACATTTCTGGTATATGAAAAACATGTTTTTCAATGGCAAAAATCAATGAATATTGTAAATGCACAAACAGTAATATCTCCACATTGCAAGGTGCAATTCTGAAATTTTTTGCTTTTTCCTGCTAATCCTAGCATGATAAAGAAGATTCAAAGAGAGTGAGATGCCAGCTCCTTTCATTCAGTCAGTAGCTTCAAACATTTCTGGTATATGAAAAACATGTTTTTCAATGGCAAAAATCAATGAATATTGTAAATGCACAAACAGTAATATCTCAACATTGCACGGTGCAATTCTGAAATTTTTAGCTTTTTCCTGTTAATCCTAGCATGATAAAGAAGATTCAAAGAGAGTGAGATGCCAGCTCCTTTCATTCAGTCAGTAGCTTCAAACATTTCTGGTATATGAAAAACATGTTTTTCAATGGCAAAAATCAATGAATATTGTAAATGCACAAACAGTAATATCTCCACATTGCAAGGTGCAATTCTGAAATTTTTTGCTTTTTCCTGTTAATCCTAGCATGATAAAGAAGATTCAAAGAGAGTGAGATGCCAGCTCCTTTCATTCAGTCAGTAGCTTCAAACATTTCTGGTATATGAAAAACATGTTTTTCAATGGCAAAAATCAATGAATATTGTAAATGCACAAACAGTAATATCTCCACATTGCAAGGTGCAATTCTGAAATTTTTTGCTTTTTCCTGCTAATCCTAGCATGATAAAGAAGATTCAAAGAGAGTGAGATGCCAGCTCCTTTCATTCAGTCAGTAGCTTCAAACATTTCTGGTATATGAAAAACATGTTTTTCAATGGCAAAAATCAATGAATATTGTAAATGCACAAACAGTAATATCTCCACATTGCACGGTGCAATTCTGAAATTTTTAGCTTTTTCCTGTTAATCCTAGCATGATAAAGAAGATTCAAAGAGAGTGAGATGCCAGCTCCTTTCATTCAGTCAGTAGCTTCAAACATTTCTGGTATATGAAAAACATGTTTTTCAATGGCAAAAATCAATGAATATTGTAAATGCACAAACAGTAATATCTCCACATTGCAAGGTGCAATTCTGAAATTTTTTGCTTTTTCTTGCTAATCCTAGCATGATAAAGAAGATTCAAAGAGAGTGAGATGCCAGCTCCTTTCATTCAGTCAGTAGCTTCAAACATTTCTGGTATATGAAAAACATGTTTTTCAATGGCAAAAATCAATGAATATTGTAAATGCACAAACAGTAATATCTCCACATTGCACGGTGCAATTCTGAAATTTTTAGCTTTTTCCTGTTAATCCTAGCATGATAAAGAAGATTCAAAGAGAGTGAGATGCCAGCTCCTTTCATTCAGTCAGTAGCTTCAAACATTTCTGGTATATGAAAAACATGTTTTTCAATGGCAAAAATCAATGAATATTGTAAATGCACAAACAGTAATATCTCCACATTGCAAGGTGCAATTCTGAAATTTTTTGCTTTTTCCTGCTAATCCTAGCATGATAAAGAAGATTCAAAGAGAGTGAGATGCCAGCTCCTTTCATTCAGTCAGTAGCTTCAAACATTTCTGGTATATGAAAAACATGTTTTTCAATGGCAAAAATCAATGAATATTGTAAATGCACAAACAGTAATATCTCCACATTGCACGGTGCAATTATGAAATTTTTAGCTTTTTCCTGTTAATCCTAGCATGATAAAGAAGATTCAAAGAGAGTGAGATGCCAGCTCCTTTCATTCAGTCAGTAGCTTCAAACATTTCTGGTATATGAAAAACATGTTTTTCAATGGCAAAAATCAATGAATATTGTAAATGCACAAACAGTAATATCTCCACATTGCAAGGTGCAATTCTGAAATTTTTTGCTTTTTCCTGCTAATCCTAGCATGATAAAGAAGATTCAAAGAGAGTGAGATGCCAGCTCCTTTCATTCAGTCAGTAGCTTCAAACATTTCTGGTATATGAAAAACATGTTTTTCAATGGCAAAAATCAATGAATATTGTAAATGCACAAACAGTAATATCTCAACATTGCACGGTGCAATTCTGAAATTTTTAGCTTTTTCCTGCTAATCCTAGCATGATAAAGAAGATTCAAAGAGAGTGAGATGCCAGCTCCTTTCATTCAGTCAGTAGCTTCAAACATTTCTGGTATATGAAAAACATGTTTTTCAATGGCAAAAATCAATGAATATTGTAAATGCACAAACAGTAATATCTCCACATTGCAAGGTGCAATTCTGAAATTTTTTGCTTTTTCCTGTTAATCCTAGCATGATAAAGAAGATTCAAAGAGAGTGAGATGCCAGCTCCTTTCATTCAGTCAGTAGCTTCAAACATTTCTGGTATATGAAAAACATGTTTTTCAATGGCAAAAATCAATGAATATTGTAAATGCACAAACAGTAATATCTCCACATTGCAAGGTGCAATTCTGAAATTTTTTGCTTTTTCCTGCTAATCCTAGCATGATAAAGAAGATTCAAAGAGAGTGAGATGCCAGCTCCTTTCATTCAGTCAGTAGCTTCAAACATTTCTGGTATATGAAAAACATGTTTTTCAATGGCAAAAATCAATGAATATTGTAAATGCACAAACAGTAATATCTCCACATTGCACGGTGCAATTCTGAAATTTTTAGCTTTTTCCTGTTAATCCTAGCATGATAAAGAAGATTCAAAGAGAGTGAGATGCCAGCTCCTTTCATTCAGTCAGTAGCTTCAAACATTTCTGGTATATGAAAAACATGTTTTTCAATGGCAAAAATCAATGAATATTGTAAATGCACAAACAGTAATTTCTCCGCATTGCAAGGTGCAATTCTGAAATTTTTTGCTTTTTCCTGCTCCTCTTAGCATGATAAAGAAGATTCAAAGAGAGTGAGATGTCAGCTCCTTTCATTCAGTCAGTAGCTTCAAGCATTTCTGGTATATGAATAACATGATGTTTTTCAATGGCAAAAATCAATGAATATTGTAAATGCACAAACAGTAATTTCTCCGCATTGCAAGGTGCAATTCTGAAATTTTTTGCTTTTTCCTGCTCCTCTTAGCATGATAAAGAAGATTCAAAGAGAGTGAGATGCCAGCTCCTTTCATTCAGTCAGTAGCTTCAATCATTTCTGGATGTTTTTCAATGGCAAAAATCAATGAATATTGTAAATGCACAAACAGTAATTTCTCCGCATTGCAAGGTGCAATTCTGAAATTTTTTGCTTTTTCCTGCTCCTCTTAGCATGATAAAGAAGATTCAAAGAGAGTGAGATGCCAGCTCCTTTCGTTCAGTCAGTAGCTTCAATCATTTCTGGACGTTTTTCAATGGCAAAAATCATTGAATATTATAAATGCACAAACAGTAATTTCTCCGCATTGCAAGGTGCAATTCTGAAATTTTTTACTTTTTCCTGCTCCTCTTAGCATGATAAAGAAGATTCAAAGAGAGTGAGATGCCAGCTCCTTTCATTCAGTCAGTAGCTTCAATCATTTCTGGTATATGAATAACATGATGTTTTTCAATGGCAAAAATCAATGAATATTGTAAATGCACAAACAGTAATTTCTCCGCATTGCAAGGTGCAATTCTGAAATTTTTTGCTTTTTCCTGCTCCTCTTAGCATGATAAAGAAGATTCAAAGAGAGTGAGATGCCAGCTCCTTTCATTCAGTCAGTAGCTTCAAACATTTCTGGTATATGAATAACATGATGTTTTTCAATGGCAAAAATCAATGAATATTGTAAATGCACAAACAGTAATTTCTCCGCATTGCAAGGTGCAAGTCTGAAATTTTTTGCTTTTTCCTGCTCCTCTTAGCATGATAAAGAAGATTCAAAGAGAGTGAGATGCCAGCTACTTTCATTCAGTCAGTAGCTTCAATCATTTCTGGACGTTTTTCAATGGTAAAAATCAATGAATATTGTAAATGCACAAACAGTAATTTCTCCACATTGCAAGGTGCAATTCTGAAATTTTTTGCTTTTTCCTGCTCCTCTTAGCATGATAAAGAAGATTCAAAGAGAGTGAGATGCCAGCTCCTTTCATTCAGTCAGTAGCTTCAAACATTTCTGGTATATGAATAACATGATGTTTTTCAATGGCAAAAATCAATGAATATTGTAAATGCACAAACAGTAATTTCTCCGCATTGCAAGGTGCAATTCTGAAATTTTTTGCTTTTTCCTGCTCCTCTTAGCATGATAAAGAAGATTCAAAGAGAGTGAGATGCCAGCTCCTTTCATTCAGTCAGTAGCTTCAAACATTTCTGGTATATGAATAACATGATGTTTTTCAATGGCAAAAATCAATGAATATTGTAAATGCACAAACAGTAATTTCTCCGCATTGCAAGGTGCAAGTCTGAAATTTTTTGCTTTTTCCTGCTCCTCTTAGCATGATAAAGAAGATTCAAAGAGAGTGAGATGCCAGCTACTTTCATTCAGTCAGTAGCTTCAATCATTTCTGGACGTTTTTCAATGGTAAAAATCAATGAATATTGTAAATGCACAAACAGTAATTTCTCCACATTGCAAGGTGCAATTCTGAAATTTTTTGCTTTTTCCTGCTCCTCTTAGCATGATAAAGAAGATTCAAAGAGAGTGAGATGCCAGCTCCTTTCATTCAGTCAGTAGCTTCAATCATTTCTGGATGTTTTTCAATGGCAAAAATCAATGAATATTGTAAATGCACAAACTGTAATTTCTCCGCATTGCAAGGTGCAATTCTGAAATTTTTTGCTTTTTCCTGCTCCTCTTAGCATGATAAAGAAGATTCAAAGAGAGTGAGATGCCAGCTCCTTTCATTCAGTCAGTAGCTTCAATCATTTCTGGACGTTTTTCAATGGCAAAAACCAATGAATATTGTAAATGCACAAAACAGTAATTTCTCCGCATTGCAAGGTGCAATTCTGAAATTTTTTGCTTTTTCCTGCTCCTCTTAGCATGATAAAGAAGATTCAAAGAGAGTGAGATGCCAGCTCCTTTCATTCAGTCAGTACCTTCAATCATTTCTGGACGTTTTTCAATGGCAAAAATCAATGAATATTGTAAATGCACAAACAGTAATTTCTCCGCATTGCAAGGTGCAATTCTGAAATTTTTTGCTTTTTCCTGCTCCTCTTAGCATGATAAAGAAGATTCAAAGAGAGTGAGATGCCAGCTCCTTTCATTCAGTCAGTAGCTTCAATCATTTCTGGATGTTTTTCAATGGCAAAAATCAATGAATATTGTAAATGCACAAACAGTAATTTCTCCGCATTGCAAGGTGCAATTCTGAAATTTTTTGCTTTTTCCTGCTCCTCTTAGCATGATAAACAAGATTCAAAGAGAGTGTGATGTCAGCTCCTTTCATTCAGTCAGTAGCTTCAAACATTTCTGGTATATGAATAACATGATGTTTTTCAATGGCAAAAATCAATGAATATTGTAAATGCACAAACAGTAATTTCTCCGCATTGCAAGGTGCAATTCTGAAATTTTTTGCTTTTTCCTGCTCCTCTTAGCATGATAAAGAAGATTCAAAGAGAGTGAGATGCCAGCTCCTTTCATTCAGTCAGTAGCTTCAATCATTTCTGGATGTTTTTCAATGGCAAAAATCAATGAATATTGTAAATGCACAAACAGTAATTTCTCCGCATTGCAAGGTGCAATTCTGAAATTTTTTGCTTTTTCCTGCTCCTCTTAGCATGATAAAGAAGATTCAAAGAGAGTGAGATGCCAGCTCCTTTCATTCAGTCAGTAGCTTCAAACATTTCTGGTATATGAATAACATGATGTTTTTCAATGGCAAAAATCAATGAATATTGTAAATGCACAAACAGTAATTTCTCCGCATTGCAAGGTGCAAGTCTGAAATTTTTTGCTTTTTCCTGCTCCTCTTAGCATGATAAAGAAGATTCAAAGAGAGTGAGATGCCAGCTACTTTCATTCAGTCAGTAGCTTCAATCATTTCTGGACGTTTTTCAATGGTAAAAATCAATGAATATTGTAAATGCACAAACAGTAATTTCTCCGCATTGCAAGGTGCAATTCTGAAATTTTTTGCTTTTTCCTGCTCCTCTTAGCATGATAAAGAAGATTCAAAGAGAGTGAGATGTCAGCTCCTTTCATTCAGTCAGTAGCTTCAAACATTTCTGGTATATGAATAACATGATGTTTTTCAATGGCAAAAATCAATGAATATTGTAAATGCACAAACAGTAATTTCTCCGCATTGCAAGGTGCAATTCTGAAATTTTTTGCTTTTTCCTGCTCCTCTTAGCATGATAAAGAAGATTCAAAGAGAGTGAGATGCCAGCTCCTTTCGTTCAGTCAGTAGCTTCAATCATTTCTGGACGTTTTTCAATGGCAAAAATCATTGAATATTATAAATGCACAAACAGTAATTTCTCCACATTGCAAGGTGCAATTCTGAAATTTTTTGCTTTTTCCCGCTCCTCTTAGCATGATAAAGAAGATTCAAAGAGAGTGAGGTGCCAGCTCCTTTCATTCAGTCAGTAGCTTCAAACATTTCTGGTATATGAATAACATGTTTTTCAATGGCAAAAATCAATGAATATTGTAAATGCACAAACAGTAATTTCTCCGCATTGCAAGGTGCAATTCTGAAATTTTTTGCTTTTTCCTGCTCCTCTTAGCATGATAAAGAAGATTCAAAGAGAGTGAGATGCCAGCTCCTTTCATTCAGTCAGTAGCTTCAATCATTTCTGGACGTTTTTCAATGGCAAAAATCAATGAATATTGTAAATGCACAAACAGTAATTTCTCCGCATTGCAAGGTGCAATTCTGAAATTTTTTGCTTTTTCCTGCTCCTCTTAGCATGATAAAGAAGATTCAAAGAGAGTGAGATGTCAGCTCCTTTCATTCAGTCAGTAGCTTCAAACATTTCTGGTATATGAATAACATGATGTTTTTCAATGGCAAAAATCAATGAATATTGTAAATGCACAAACAGTAATTTCTCCGCATTGCAAGCTGCAAATCTGAAATTTTTTGCTTTTTCCTGCTCCTCTTAGCATGATAAAGAAGATTCAAAGAGAGTGAGATGCCAGCTCCTTTCATTCAGTCAGTAGCTTCAATCATTTCTGGATGTTTTTCAATGGCAAAAATCAATGAATATTGTAAATGCACAAACAGTAATTTCTCCGCATTGCAAGGTGCAATTCTGAAATTTTTTGCTTTTTCCTGCTCCTCTTAGCATGATAAAGAAGATTCAAAGAGAGTGAGATGCCAGCTCCTTTCGTTCAGTCAGTAGCTTCAATCATTTCTGGACGTTTTTCAATGGCAAAAATCATTGAATATTATAAATGCACAAACAGTAATTTCTCCGCATTGCAAGGTGCAATTCTGAAATTTTTTGCTTTTTCCTGTTAATCCTAGCATGATAAAGAAGATTCAAAGAGAGTGAGATGCCAGCTCCTTTCATTCAGTCAGTAGCTTCAAACATTTCTGGTATATGAAAAACATGTTTTTCAATGGCAAAAATCAATGAATATTGTAAATGCACAAACAGTAATATCTCCACATTGCACGGTGCAATTCTGAAATTTTTAGCTTTTTCCTGTTAATCCTAGCATGATAAAGAAGATTCAAAGAGAGTGAGATGCCAGCTCCTTTCATTCAGTCAGTAGCTTCAAACATTTCTGGTATATGAAAAACATGTTTTTCAATGGCAAAAATCAATGAATATTGTAAATGCACAAACAGTAATATCTCCACATTGCAAGGTGCAATTCTGAAATTTTTTGCTTTTTCCTGTTAATCCTAGCATGATAAAGAAGATTCAAAGAGAGTGAGATGCCAGCTCCTTTCATTCAGTCAGTAGCTTCAAACATTTCTGGTATATGAAAAACATGTTTTTCAATGGCAAAAATCAATGAATATTGTAAATGCACAAACAGTAATATCTCCACATTGCACGGTGCAATTCTGAAATTTTTAGCTTTTTCCTGTTAATCCTAGCATGATAAAGAAGATTCAAAGAGAGTGAGATGCCAGCTCCTTTCATTCAGTCAGTAGCTTCAAACATTTCTGGTATATGAAAAACATGTTTTTCAATGGCAAAAATCAATGAATATTGTAAATGCACAAACAGTAATATCTCCACATTGCAAGGTGCAATTCTGAAATTTTTTGCTTTTTCCTGCTAATCCTAGCATGATAAAGAAGATTCAAAGAGAGTGAGATGCCAGCTCCTTTCATTCAGTCAGTAGCTTCAAACATTTCTGGTATATGAAAAACATGTTTTTCAATGGCAAAAATCAATGAATATTGTAAATGCACAAACAGTAATATCTCCACATTGCACGGTGCAATTCTGAAATTTTTAGCTTTTTCCTGTTAATCCTAGCATGATAAAGAAGATTCAAAGAGAGTGAGATGCCAGCTCCTTTCATTCAGTCAGTAGCTTCAAACATTTCTGGTATATGAAAAACATGTTTTTCAATGGCAAAAATCAATGAATATTGTAAATGCACAAACAGTAATATCTCCACATTGCAAGGTGCAATTCTGAAATTTTTTGCTTTTTCCTGCTAATCCTAGCATGATAAAGAAGATTCAAAGAGAGTGAGATGCCAGCTCCTTTCATTCAGTCAGTAGCTTCAAACATTTCTGGTATATGAAAAACATGTTTTTCAATGGCAAAAATCAATGAATATTGTAAATGCACAAACAGTAATATCTCCACATTGCACGGTGCAATTCTGAAATTTTTAGCTTTTTCCTGTTAATCCTAGCATGATAAAGAAGATTCAAAGAGAGTGAGATGCCAGCTCCTTTCATTCAGTCAGTAGCTTCAAACATTTCTGGTATATGAAAAACATGTTTTTCAATGGCAAAAATCAATGAATATTGTAAATGCACAAACAGTAATATCTCCACATTGCAAGGTGCAATTCTGAAATTTTTTGCTTTTTCCTGCTAATCCTAGCATGATAAAGAAGATTCAAAGAGAGTGAGATGCCAGCTCCTTTCATTCAGTCAGTAGCTTCAAACATTTCTGGTATATGAAAAACATGTTTTTCAATGGCAAAAATCAATGAATATTGTAAATTCACAAACAGTAATATCTCAACATTGCACGGTGCAATTCTGAAATTTTTAGCTTTTTCCTGTTAATCCTAGCATGATAAAGAAGATTCAAAGAGAGTGAGATGCCAGCTCCTTTCATTCAGTCAGTAGCTTCAAACATTTCTGGTATATGAAAACATGTTTTTCAATGGCAAAAATCAATGAATATTGTAAATGCACAAACAGTAATATCTCCACATTGCAAGGTGCAATTCTGAAATTTTTTGCTTTTTCCTGCTAATCCTAGCATGATAAAGAAGATTCAAAGAGAGTGAGATGCCAGCTCCTTTCATTCAGTCAGTAGCTTCAAACATTTCTGGTATATGAAAAACATGTTTTTCAATGGCAAAAATCAATGAATATTGTAAATGCACAAACAGTAATATCTCCACATTGCAAGGTGCAATTCTGAAATTTTTTGCTTTTTCCTGCTAATCCTAGCATGATAAAGAAGATTCAAAGAGAGTGAGATGCCAGCTCCTTTCATTCAGTCAGTAGCTTCAAACATTTCTGGTATATGAAAAACATGTTTTTCAATGGCAAAAATCAATGAATATTGTAAATGCACAAACAGTAATATCTCCACATTGCAAGGTGCAATTCTGAAATTTTTTGCTTTTTCCTGCTAATCCTAGCATGATAAAGAAGATTCAAAGAGAGTGAGATGCCAGCTCCTTTCATTCAGTCAGTAGCTTCAAACATTTCTGGTATATGAAAAACATGTTTTTCAATGGCAAAAATCAATGAATATTGTAAATGCACAAACAGTAATATCTCCACATTGCAAGGTGCAATTCTGAAATTTTTTGCTTTTTCCTGTTAATCCTAGCATGATAAAGAAGATTCAAAGAGAGTGAGATGCCAGCTCCTTTCATTCAGTCAGTAGCTTCAAACATTTCTGGTATATGAAAAACATGTTTTTCAATGGCAAAAATCAATGAATATTGTAAATGCACAAACAGTAATATCTCCACATTGCAAGGTGCAATTCTGAAATTTTTTGCTTTTTCCTGCTAATCCTAGCATGATAAAGAAGATTCAAAGAGAGTGAGATGCCAGCTCCTTTCATTCAGTCAGTAGCTTCAAACATTTCTGGTATATGAAAAACATGTTTTTCAATGGCAAAAATCAATGAATATTGTAAATGCACAAACAGTAATATCTCCACATTGCAAGGTGCAATTCTGAAATTTTTTGCTTTTTCCTGCTAATCCTAGCATGATAAAGAAGATTCAAAGAGAGTGAGATGCCAGCTCCTTTCATTCAGTCAGTAGCTTCAAACATTTCTGGTATATGAAAAACATGTTTTTCAATGGCAAAAATCAATGAATATTGTAAATGCACAAACAGTAATATCTCCACATTGCACGGTGCAATTCTGAAATTTTTAGCTTTTTCCTGTTAATCCTAGCATGATAAAGAAGATTCAAAGAGAGTGAGATGCCAGCTCCTTTCATTCAGTCAGTAGCTTCAAACATTTCTGGTATATGAAAAACATGTTTTTCAATGGCAAAAATCAATGAATATTGTAAATGCACAAACAGTAATATCTCCACATTGCAAGGTGCAATTCTGAAATTTTTTGCTTTTCCTGCTAATCCTAGCATGATAAAGAAGATTCAAAGAGAGTGAGATGCCAGCTCCTTTCATTCAGTCAGTAGCTTCAAACATTTCTGGTATATGAAAAACATGTTTTTCAATGGCAAAATCCATGAATATTGTAAATGCACAAACAGTAATATCTCCACATTGCACGGTGCAATTCTGAAATTTT